>NC_051246.2:11249413-11419031 GCF_015237465.2 Chelonia mydas | reverse complement strand
CAGTGGGTGCTAAGATGCAGCCTGCTTCATGCCAGCATCAATAGTAAACTCGGATGATGTTTCATTTTCATACTAGATAGTTGCCTTCATTCCCAAGTGGAACTCTTTGAAGAGGGAGAGCCCCTTTTGTGGACAGCCAATTTTCAACAGGATCTTATAGATGCCGTTCCGGCCAAGCATGTTGAAGGCCTTTTGTGGGTTAACGAATGCGATATAGAGAGGGGCCTGTTGTTCACGGCTTTTTTCTTGAACCAAGCGCAATCACTACATGCAATTAGTACAAAAGCATCCAATGATTAGTAAGGGCCACATCTGCATGGGTCAGAACTCCCAATTTTCAAATCATTAGGAACATCACATGGTCACATTCACTTTAGGTTTTTGGTTTAGTGACCCTGTATGAGATTTTTAATTAAAGCTGGGCAATTCCCAGACAAAAACCTTACTGTGGAGTTAAGGCTGAGGGGACATAGCAGTAATTTACAGTAAACTATAGTACCAGGATGTAGAAATGATCCCAAATCCGAGTGGTCGTCCAGTTCTATTCTAAAAAATTAAGTCGAGTCTGTTACGTAGCTCAGGGCAGGAGCGTGAGAAGCTCCCTAGATGGGGGGCGGGGCGGGCACCAGCAACCAAACAATGTCCTGCCCTCTGCTCCTTCCCTTCTGACCGAGGTCCTGCCCTCACTCGGCCACTTCCCCTGAGGCCCCACCCCACTGCTTGCTCCTCTCCGTCCCCTGGCTGAGGGGCATGAAAAATCCACACCCCTGCGTGTCGTAGTCAAACCAGCCTAACCCCTGGTGTGGACAGCGCTAGGCTGATGGAAGAATTCTTCTGTCACCCTACATACCGCCTCTCGGGTAGGTGGATTAACTCCAGGGGGAGAACGCCTGTCGTGAGTGGCTGCACTGAAGTGCTACCGTCCTGTAGCTGCACCACGGCAGCTGTGCCCCTCGAGTGGTGTAAATGTAACCATGGCTAACCCCAGTCCATTCACAGTCCAGGTTGCCCTGAGCACAACCAAAAGACGGTAAGGTCTGGAAATGCCCAGCCAGGGCCTGCAGAATAGATGGAAGCAGCAAGGCCTGAGGGGGAGGGAAGAGGGGGGACGACATGTGTGTGAGGGAGGGGAGAGGAGGAGGCATTATCCAGATGATCAGTATTTTTTCCTACACTGCTGTTCCTGTCTTAACACAGACATGGGTAACGCCTGGATTTTCCATGTATTCATGTCTTACCCCAGTTAAGTTCTTCCTTCACATTTCTGTTCGGCCCGACTGGGGGTGAGTGCTGAGGAGGGGGAGCGAGTGGGGCTACAGCATGGGGAGGTGGGACACAGCAGGGGGAGGCAATGCCAGCAGTGGGGCAGGCAGGGGGGTAAAAGGACGGGAGAAGTGAGAGGGGAGCATGTGTGTTGAAGGAGATGAAGGGGGAGGGGAAGATGTTTGTGAGGGGGAGGGGATCCTTGGTGTGAAGGCATGCAGAGGGCAGGGAGCACATGGAGTGTGAATGGGAGGGGCGTGTGTGTGTTTGAGGGATGTGTAGGGGAGGGGATTGGGGGAATGAAGCACATTTGTTCTTGATGGGGGGAAGAGGACACAAAGATGGCTGGCAGGATGGGGAGTGCTTGTGTTTTAGAGGGGTGTGATGGGGGATGGGACCATGCATGAGGGAGAGGTTGGGAGGGGAGTTTTGTTGGAAGCCTTTGTGTGAGCAAGAGAGAGATGTTGTAGTTATTCTGTGATTCACCTGCCCCATCCCCCGACACACACACACGCACACAAAACACCGGTCGTTGTCAAAGGGCTTCTCAGATCCGTTCCTATCTGGTACTGAAGTAAGCGTGTCCCATTACTGGCAATCTATTTCCCTTCTGCTCAGCTGTTGTCTGGTCTGGAAATCCAGATCTAGTTTCTTGCTGGTGGGAAGGGAGGCCTGTTTGGGTGAACTCCCCCAGGTTAGTGTAGATGGAGCCGTTCTTCACATTAGACAGGGGGATCTGACAGTGGGAAAACTAGGATCCTGGCTTCATCCTCCTCCACCCGCCTCTCCTTCCTCATCTGGAGGTGTGGGTTCCCCTGGGGCCCCGCCCCCACATCACCTCTTCCCCCCAAGACCCCACCCCCAGCTCGCTCCTCTCCATGCATTCCTCGCCATCACTTGCCCATATGTCCAGGAAATATTGCCAGGGCACAGCCCTCTGACTTTTGCAAGTGATGGGGCCATGGCCGCCTGCCCCCCAGTTCCGGCGCCGCTGTGCAGGAGCCTCCGTCTGTTCCTCCCCCCTGCTCTTCTTTTTGTTATTTTTTGGGGGGCAGTTTTCACTGTTCTCTTCCTCCCATCGCTCTGCCCCACTGCTGCTCCCGCTGCCTCCCCTCTGTCCCCCATGGAGCTGCCCCAGCTGCTCCGGACTGGGAGTCTGCCTCCTGTCTGCTGCACAGAGCGGGGGGAGGGGGGGAGGGAGGGTGCTGATGTCAGGGTGTCCCCCTCCCGTCACCTCTGAGCTGTGGTCGGGGAACAGGGGGAGCCTGTCTCTGCTCACAGAGACACAGAGTGCTCTGCTCACAGAGACAGTGCGCTGACACACTCACTCCCCCAACACACACACTGTCTCACGCAGTCCCCCAACACACACAGAGTCCCTCTCTCACACACACTCCCCATCACACGTTCCCTCAACACACACTCCCCCAACACACACAGTCCCTCTCTCATACACACACACTTCCCTCCAACATCCAAAAAGATTTAAATAAACAGTATTCTATTATTGTTTAACAATGCCATTAAAACTGTGATTAATTGTGACTATTTTTAATATCATGATTAATCACAATTAATTATTTTAATTGTTTGACAGCCCTGGTTTGGACTAATTGAGTTTCTCTGTCTGATTCTTTTGCTTAGAGTTAAATTCATCTTAGGGTAGATGTGTAGGCCCTGTTCTCACAACAGCACCCCGCAGGGGGAGTGTGGGCACACGGCAGGAAGAGGGAATGACCAGCAGGGCTGAGGGGAAGCTGCAGGGGGAGAGATTTTTGTCATGGATTTACAGAGCCATTTTGGCAGTTCCTCAACTCCTCCGAATTGCTCCTTAGCTTTTCATACGCTATGGCAACGTTTCCCAACTAGTGTGCCACCAGGCCCGAACAGGAGTGCTGCAGAATTTTTAGAAAAGGTACATGTGAGAGCAAGGTGAGGAAAGCCACATTTTGATTGGTCATCTGCCTCACTGCCCCACCTCCTCCGGGGGTGGAGCAACCAATCAGACCTCAATCTCCCTTTCTGCCCCCCTCCTTTCCTGTGTGAACAATGGATCAGCTCTTCTGCATCTCCCCTTCCCTCCCAGCTGCTGGCCAGGGGCAGGGGGAAGAGCCCCAGGAGCTTGGGGTGTGCCATGGCACAGAAAAGGTTGGGAACCACTGCACTAAGGATGGATTTTCTTCATTATGACACTTTGCAGCACTGTTTAAAAGACTTCAAGTTACAGAGAATCCAATATTTACCCTAGTTCAGGGGTCTCAAACACACATGTGAAAAAACACCCCCTGAGCGCAGCAAGGTTCAGCGCTGTAAAGCTCCAGTGTAAACAGTACAGCAGCGCAGGGAGCCGCGCCCCTCGTGGAGGTGGTTTTTTTAGAGCGCTGGGAGAGCTCTCCCCCAGCGCTCTACCGCGACTACATGAGCCATGTTAGTTCACTTCAGTGATTAGTTTATTTAAAGTTGAAAGACCGATAGGAAGTTGCAAAAGCTTGTCTTCCTCTTCTTCTTCTGCCAGTCTTTGAACACAGATGGTTTGAGAGGATGAGATCTACTAGTTCTAAAATGTTGAAGGCTGCGGTGACCAGAAACATCAATTCAATTCCTAATTACAGATAATACTGCCTTTGCTTAATAGATCAGGTAATTTTACATTCAAAACCCCAGGCTTTGATATACTTAGATATTTTTTCTTATGTATCCAGTACATTTAAGGTAGTTTGATTTAACTAATAAAAAATTAAAATGCTGCTTTTGTGCATTTTTAATTGAATTTTAATTTCAATCCAAGTAGAGCTTGACACAAATCACAAGAAAAAAAATACTAATATAGTCCATAAAAAATCACCATTTTCTAACATATACAAAAAGTAAAAATTAAGAATCTGGATAAATGTAAATTAAGCTATATTATAGGTGAAAGAAATGTGTGTAGATATAGTGTATCTTCCTGGTTTATGAAAAAGAAGGACCAAATTTAGGACAGAGGCTATATTTACATGCAAGTCAACATGTTTTAATTGTTACCAACCAATGAGAACCAACCTTTCTTTAGGGGGAAAAAAAGAAAGAAGAAAGGCAAAGCAAGGTTAAAATTAGTTATTTAATACGTGATGAAAATTGGTGATTTAAATAGCTTAGACTTAAATTTTTCCACTCTGATCTGGGGAGGTAGAATTGGTTGTTTTAGAGAGGGGAAGGGGAAGGGGAAGGGGAGGTGTCAGAGGGAGGATGGGGGGATGAAGAGTTTGTGTGGAGAGAGAGAGAGGTAGCGGTGAGGGGGACCTGACTGTTTGGTGAGGGGGTGAGGAGTAGGGGAGCACATGTGTGTGTGTGTGTGTGTGGAGGAGGTGATGGGGAGGGGAGTGTGTGATGGATGAGGGTGATGGAAGTGGCAATTTTGTGTAATATTTTTATGAACTATCTGTATGAGTCTATGCCAATCCTCGGGATATCACTGCCTGTTGGGGAAAAGAATTGATTTTCTCCCTGGGACATGGGAGATCAGGGCTAGGCATTCCAGACATAGCACCACTAGGACTGTCTGGGCTAGAATCACCACATTCGAATGGAAGCCTCAATGACTGAAGATAACTCCCAAAGAGAATGACTTCCCCACACCTCTCTGCAAGGAAGCAGTGCAATGCCTCAAGCTGGAGAAAAAGAAAGAACGTGTCAGGAGGCTGCAAGTTAAAGTGTATTTGTAGCATGGATGAGCATACCCATGCTAGCTCTAATCTAGCCAGCATGGGGAGCAATATCAGCGTGGACAATGCTGGCACAGGCTTCAGCATGGGCTCAAAACCCGAGCTCTGTGTCGTGGAAAGACTGCGGCAGTGAAGAGCTGCCAGAGCTTTTCCCTGCTCCCCCCGCCCTGTGCCAGAGGCTTTCCCCACTGCCGGAGCCTTTCCCTGTGAGAGAGGAAGACTACAGCAGCAGGGAGGCAGTGGGACAGTACACTGCAAAAACTAACAGGGGAGTCAGGAGGCATGGCTTGGACGAGTCGAGAGCGTGTAGGGCAGGGGTAGTCAATAGGTGGACTGTGGGCCAAATCTAGACCAACAGACAGTTTTGAATGGACTCTGAAATCTTTTTCTTTACTTTTTATTATCATTATAACAGCGTAACACAGATGCAAAAAAAAAGTAAACATAATTCTGGGATATATTAGGAGGAGTGTTGTAGGCAAGACACAAGAAGTAATTCTTCCACTCTACTCCACACTGATTAGGCCTTAACTGGAGTATTGTGTCCAGTTCTGGATGCCACATTTCAGGAAAGATGTGGAGAAATTGGAGAAGATGCAGAGAAGAGCAACAAAAATGATGAAAGGTCTAGAAAACATGACCTCTGAGGGAAGATTGAAAAAAATGGATTTGTTTTGTCTAGAGAAGAGAAGACTAAGAGGGGACTGTGGCGGGTTCCCCCTGGGGTGCCCCCTGGAACTGGAGTACCACTGAGCCCCTTGACCCACCAGCCTGGGCTCCCTCTCAACTGTACTGCTGTGACAAGCTGCAAAGCCCTCCAGGCTGCACTTTCACCAGCATTCATATCAGTGGGGCACACCCAGCTGCAGTTACATGCAGGATCTCTAACCACCAGCTTCCCAGCCTGGGACCCAAGAGCAGTACCGTCCTGCCCTGGTCTGTTCTGGCCAGTATATGGGTTTAATACCAAGTCCGTCTCACCCTGAATGTGAAGAGAACAATCACACTTGTGGTAATCAACTAGAGATTCTCCTCAAGCACTGCAGGCAAAGCTCACTGGGTTAGAATGAAAGAAAAGCAAGTTTATTAGCTACAAAAGATAGGTTTTCAGTTATTATAAAGGATAGCAAACTGATCAAAGCAGATTACCAAGCAAATAAACAAAAACTGCAAACTAAGCTGAATATACTAGATAGATTGGATATGAATAAACAGATTCTTACCCTAAGAGATGAAACAATCAGGCTGCATTTTCTTATGGGGGAAGCTGCACTTGCTTTACAGCGTGGAATCCCCAGGTGTTTCATACACAGGCTAGAAATCCCTTTAGCCTAAGTCCAGCACTTCCCCCAGTTCAGTCTTTTTTCCTCAGGTGTTTCCAGGGTTCTTCTTGTCTGGGGAGTGAAGAACCACAGATGATGTCACTCCTTGCCTTAAATTGCTTGTGCATCTGGCAGGAACCCTTTGTTCCAAAGCTTGGTTCCCAAACCAGCCTGTGGAAAAATATTGACATCCCAAGCTGGAGTCCAGCATCATTTGGCCTCGATACATATCCTTGTAGAGTCATAGCAGCCATCACTCACAGGCTGTCTGTAGCGTTCTCAGGAACGCTCACCAGGTGGGAGATAAGCTTCTCCTAAGGCCTATTTTTTTCTCTAATGGCTCATTGCCCTCAATAGGCCCTTCCCAACCAGCTATCTAGACTGAAAGCATCTTGTCTAGTGGGCGTTACCCACTGTAACTACATTTGAAATACAGATACATAGTGAATATTCATAACTTCAGATACAAAAATGATACATTCATACAAATAGGATAGTCCTCTTCAGCATATCATAACTTTTCCAATGACACCGCACGTGACTTATATTGAACAAAATGCATCATAATTATGCCATAATCCTATCATAATAATATCAATGTGAAGAATATGGGGTGCAGTGTCACCAGGATATGAAAGGTTGTTACAATGAGGAGGGATAAAAATTGTTCTCCTTAACCTCTGACGATAGGACAAGAAGCAATGGGCTTAAATTGCAGCAAGGGCAGTTTAGGTTGGACATTAGGATGGTTAAGTAGTGGAATAAATGGCTTAGGGAGGTTGTGGAATCGCCATCACAGGAGATTTTTAGGAGCAGGTTAGACAAACACTTGTTGGGGATGCTCTAGATAATACTTAGTCCTGCCATGAGTTCAGGGGACTGGACTAGATAACCTCTCGAAGTCCCTTCCAGTCCTACAATTCTGTAATTCTGTGATTATTGTTGTTGGGCTTTTTATTATTATTTTCTCTGGAGTCTGGACCTTGACTATACCTTGACCAAGAAATTTGGACCATGACAAAAAATAATTGCCTACCTTTGGTGTGGGGCATATAGCCAGGTACATACCCGCACCCTTCAGGCATGGCTTTACTCTACTGGCCTAAGCTGTGTCTTACCATCAATACTGCTGTTTATACCTGGGGGTCGACATGCATATGTACTCTACATGCCGCTGAAATTCCTTCCCTTGAGAGCACCCAACAAGAGGGGCAAAGCTGCGGGGTGGGCAATCGGGGCGGGGGGGGGATGGTACGTGTACCCACGTGTGAAGGACCTCTCTTAGGGGGTTCCTCACTCTCCCCCCTCAATTAAAGGGTCAAACGAAGGGAACCGGACGGGGACACCGAGCAGAGAACCTCGGACAGCGCCCACTGCTCCTCAAAGGCGTCAAGGGAGTCAGTGGACGCCGCCCAGAGGAACCCCTCCCGGATACGTGAATGGACCAAGGATCGGAAAACGGCCCTACAGTCACAGGAAACTCCATCGGCCAACCTCCTCACTCTAGTTGTATGAATGGCCATTTTAGCTAGGGCCAGGAGGAGGTTGACCAGGAGATCCCACGACTTAGTGGGGCCATGGATGGGGAGTGCGTAAATAAAAAGGTGAGGGGAAAAGTGCAACCAAAAATGTAATAAAAGATTTGTGAGGAGCCGGAATAGGGGCTGCAGCTTGGCACACTCCAAATATACGTGCGCCAGGGTTTCTCTCACGCCACAGAAGGGACAAGTATCTGGGATGGGGCTGAACCGCGTCAAGAACACGCCCGTGCTCACGGCTCCGTGAAGGAGCCGCCAACTAATGTCTCCGGCGGGCCTCGGGACCAGGGTGGAATATAGGCTGCTCACCCTCCAAAGGTGGCAGAAGGTCTCGCCACTTTGTGTCGGGGCGAGACACTAGGGTGTGGGCATGAAGGGTGTGGAGCGCGAGCGTGTATAGATGTTTCCTTGGCGCAGCTTGGAAGCGTACCGGCTGCAGTTCATGCAGCCGGCTCGCAGTGAAGGGGTGAGGGGGTCGGTTGGGTCTACGGGGTAGGGGCCCAATCAAAAGGTCTGGCGGGCCTGGGGTAGAGGGTGGGCGGGGCGTATCCTTGAGCAGGACCCAGTCAAGGTAAGCCCAAGCGGCAGGCGACAAAGCGGCCTTCACTTCCTGAAGTACGCGCCGGGGGGGTACGAGGTCTGGAGAGCCCCATGCGCCGAGCGAGCATCCGGGGATCCAGTCAGTCCCCCCGGTTGTAGTCCAGGAGGTCTCCGATTCTCGTGACTTCCGCCAGGACCAAGCCCTGGCACACTGAGCGGGACTCTGTCACCTGCACACGGAGCTGGGGGTTGTGTAGCAGGGGCTCCGCAAGGAGATCTGCCCCCTCGGTGGCCGCCATGGACCTGGTTGTTGAAAACAGTTTCCAAGTCCGGAGGAGGTCCTGATAGAAGACCGGCAGCCCGGAGAGGTCTTGCGGAAGACCCCTCGGACGGAGATAAAGGAGCTGCCTGTCATATCGGAGCCCTCGGATGCGGCGCAGGAAGGCGTGCGCCAGTATGCTCCACGCCGGACTATCTGCACCATAGAGGAGCCTCTGCAGGGCCTGGAGGCGGAAGACATGGACCTGAGTTTGCAGACACTTCAGTCCCTGCCCTCCTTCCTTCAGGGGTAGATGGAGAACTCCTACAGGGACCCAGTGCATTCCTGGCCAAAAGAACTCTAGAATCGACGTCCGGAGGTTGGTCAGGAAACCCGGGGCTGGGACCAGGGTGTTGAGTCGGTACCAGAGCATGGACAGGACTAATTGATTAATCACCAGCGCTCTCCCTCGAAGGGAGAGACATCGGAGCAGTCCCGTCCATTTCCGGAGCCGATCTATCACCCCGCCCTCTACATTTTGCCAGTTCTCCGGCAGAGAGGGATGCGTGGCAGAAAGGTAAACGCCGAGGTAGCACAGTGGACCCGCGCGCCACTGGATGGTCTGAAGTGCGGGTGGGAGGGAGCTCGCCTGCCGCCAGTCCCCTACCGCCAAGCCAGAGCTCTTGACCCAGTTGACCCAGGCGGAGGAGGCTGCCGAATAAATGGCCTGGCAAGCCTCCACCCGCACCAAGTCGCCCGGGTCCTGGACCACGAGGAGCACATCATCAGCGTACGCCGACAGGACCAGCCGCAGCTCCGGCTCTCGCAGCACCAATCCCATCAATGGTCTCGGGAGGTAGGAGGCGGGTGTTTTAGAGAAGGTGAGGGGCGGATGGAGAGTGTGTGTGGAGAAAGAGGTAGCGGTGAGGGGGACCTGACTCTGTGTGGAGGGGGTGAGGGGTAGGGGAGCACGTGTGTGTGTGTGTGTGTGTGTAAGAGGTGATGGGGAGGAGAATGTGTGATGGATGAGGGTGATGGAAGTGGGAATTTTGTTATATTTTCATGAACTATCTGTGTGAGTCTGTGCCAATCCTCTTGACATCACTCCTTGTTGTGGAAAAGAATTGATTTTCTCCCTGGGATATGGGAGATCTGAGCTAGGTATTCCAGACATAGCACCACTAGGACTGTCTGGGCTGGAATTACCACATCTGAATGGAAGTCTCAATGACTTAAGAGAACTCCCAGAGAGAATGACTCCCCCCGTCCCTGCACCTCGCTGCGGGGAAGCAGGGCAATGCCCCAAGCTGGAGAAAAAGAAAGAAGGTGTGAGGTGGCTGAATTTTACGGTTGTTGCTGGGAAAACTTCAGATACTGGTTACATCTACACTGCAAGTTAAGGTGTATTTGTAGCATGGATTAGCATACCCATGCTAGCTTTAATCTAGCAATATCAGTGTAGACCTGCTGGCACAGGCTTCAGCATGGGCTCGTAACCTGAGTTCTGTGTCAGGGAAAGACTGTGGCGGCGGAGAGCTGCAAGAGCTTTTCCCTGCTCCCCACCCCCCCCCCCGCCCCCAGCAACTCCCTGGGCCAGAGCCTTTCCCCACTGCTGGAGCCTTTCCCTGTGACAGAGGAAAACTACAGCGGCAGGGATGCAGTGGGACACTACGCTGCAAAAAATAGCAGGGGAGACAGAGACATGACTTGGATGAGTAGAGAGCGTGTAGGGCCGGGTAGTCAATTGGTGGACTGTGGGCCAAATCCAGACCGACAGACAGTTTTGAATGGACTCTGAAATCTTTTTATTTACTTATTATTATCGTAACAGTGTAACACCGTTGCAAAAAAAGCAAACATCATTCTGGGATGTATTAGTTGGAGTGTTGTAAGCAAGACATGAGAAGTAATTCTTCCGCTCTACTCCACACTGATTAGGCCTTAACTGGAATATTGTACCCAGTTCTGGGTGTCACATTTCAGGAAAGATGTGGACAAATTGGAGAGAGTCCAGAGAAAACAAAAAAATGATGAAAGGTCTAGAAAACATGACCTATGAGAGAAGACTGAAAAAAATGGGTTTGTTTTGTCTCGAGAAGAGAAGAGTAAGAGGAGACTGTGGCAGGTTCCCCCCGGGGTGCCCCCTGGAACTGGGGTACCACTGAGCTCCTTGACACACCAGCCTGGGCTCCCTCACACATTGTACTGCTGTGACAGGCTGCAAAGCCCTCCAGCCTGCACTTTCACCAGCATTCATACCTGTGGGGACACACCCAGCTGCAGTTACACGCAGGCTCTCTAACCACCAGCTTCCCAGCCTGGGACCCCAGAGCAGTACCATCCTGCCCTGGTCAAATCTGGCCAGTGTATGGGTTTAATACCCAGTCCGCCTCTCCCTCAATGTGAAGAGAGCAATGCACACTTGTGGTGACCAAGAAGAGATTCTCCCCAAGCACTCCAGGCAAAGCTCACTGAGTTAGATTAAAATAAAAACAAGTTTATTAACTACAAAAGATTGATTTTAAGTGACTACGAAGGAGAGCAAATTGGTCAACGCAGATTACCTAGCAAATAAATGAAAAATGCAAACTAAGCTTAAAAGACTAGACTAGATTGGACATGAATTAACAGATCTCACCCTAAGAGATGAAACAAGCAGGCTGCAGATTCTTAAGGGGCAAGCTGCACTTGCTTTACAGCTTGGAATCCCCAGGTGTTTCATACACAGGCTAGAAATCCCTTTAGCCTGGGTCCAGCACTTCCCCCAGTTCAGTCTTTTTTCCTCAGGTGTTTCCAGGATTCTTCTTGTCTGGGGAGTGAAGAACCACAGATGATGTCACTTCCTGCCTTAGGTAGCTTTTGCATCTGGCGGGAACCCTTTGTTCCAAAGCTTGGTTCCCAGACCAGTCTGTGGAAAAATGCAGACATCCCAAGATGGAGTCCAGCATCATCTGGCCTGGTCTCATGTCCTTGTGTAGTCATAGCAGCCATCACTCACAGGCTGTCTGTAGCGTTCTCAGGAACGCTCACCAGGTGGGAGATAAGCTTCTCCTAAGGCCTATTGTTTTCCCTAATGGCTCATTGCCCTCAATAGGCCCTTCCCAACCAGCTATCTAGACTGAAAGCATCTTGTCTAGTGGGCGTTACCCACTGTAACTACATTTGAAATACAGATACATAGTGAATATTCATAACTTCAGATACAAAAATGATACATTCATACAAATAGGATAGTCCTCTTCAGCATATCATAACTTTTCCAATGACACCTCACGTGACTTATCTTGTACAAAATGCATCATAATTATGCCATAATCCTATCATAATAATATCACTGTAAAGAACATGGGGTGCAGTGTCACAGGGACATGATAACAGTTTTCAAGTACATAAAAGGTTGTTACAAGGAGGAGGGATAAAAATTGTTCTCCTTAACCTCTGACGATAGGACAAGAAGCAATGGGCTTAAATTGCAGCAAGGGCAGTTTAGGTTGGACATTAGGGTGGTTAAGCAGTGGAATAAATGGCTTAGGGAGGTTGTGGAATCGCCATCACAGGAGATTTTAAAGAGCAGGTTAGACAAACACTTGTCAGGGATGCTCTAGATAATACTTAGTCCTGCCATGAGTTCAGGGGACTGGACTAGATGACCTCTCGAAGTCCCTTCCAGTCCTACAATTCTGTGATTCTATGATTATTGTTGTTGGGCTTTTTATTATTATTTTCTCTGGAGTCTGGACCTTGACTATACCTTGACCAAGAAATTTGGACCTTGACAAAAAATAATTGCCTACCTTTGGTGTGAGGCATATAGCCAGGCACATACCCGCACCCTTCAGGCATGGCTTTACTCGACTGGCCTAAGCTGTGTCTTACCATCAACACTGCTGTTTATACCTGGGGGTCTACATGCATATGTACTCTACATGCCGCTGAAAGCATCTTGTAGTGTAGACGTGCCCCTAGAGTAAAGCTAGCATGGGTATGCCTGCCCATACAAGAACCACAGCTTTCACTAGTGGTATAGACCTACCCAGAGAGAGAGAGAGAGAGCAAAGAAGGAGCTCAGAGAACTGGGACACGGCAAAGCCCAGGCTTCCACCAGTGCGAATTCTGTGCTAAGCTTACCTCCCCCATGCTAACCTAAACACTTCCAGATGCTGTACGCCAACTGACTATTCCAGCTACCTGGTTTTGAAAAGTGCTGCTTGATGTCACTGACATACACACTGAAATGCATCGTGCCCAGAGAAGGTACCGTCCCCCTCAGGAGTCTGACGTTAGTTGGACTTGCTGCAGAGAGCCACAGGAACAAAGAGGTGTTCGGACGCACTAAAGGGGTACTCCAAAGAGACTGTTTAAACTAAAGGCTGGGGCATAGCCTAGACTTTGTGATGGGGTGAAGAGGAGGGAAGCATATCTGATTGGGAGTGGGAGAGGAGAGAAAGGAAGGGGACCTGTGTGTGTGAGGAGTTTGAGGGGGTGGGGACATTTGGGTGAGCGACGGGGAACCTGTGTGTGTATGCATGTGAGAGAGGAGTCTGAGGGAGAGGGGTGAGCAGGACGGGTAAAATGGGGGAGAGATGGAAGCCGGTGTGTTGGAGAGGGTGTGAGGAGGAGGGGAGTGTGTGTGAGGCTGTGGAGACTGTGTGAGCTGGTGCTGATGGTGAGCAGAGTGTGTGTGTGCGAGAGAGCAGGAGAAGGGGAGAATGGGTGTTCGAGGGGTAAGGGGAAAGGGAGTGTGTGCATGTATAGAAGGGAGTGTTGAGTGTGTGTGTGAGCGGAGGGGGGGCAGTGGGAGGAAGTGTGTGTGTGAGCAAAGGGGAGCATGTGCTGGGGGGCATGGAGGGCGAGTGGGGTGAGAGAGGGGATGAGGAGGAGGGGAGTGTGAGACTAATGTATGTGTGGGAAAATTCCTCTGTCAGTTGATATCTCGAGCATGGCCCCGGTATTTGCGAGGTCTCCTTCCTCTCTCCTTGTGGGGATGCCGACAGTGACCATTGTGTTCCTTTCAAAGAGAGCTGTCCCCAGAGGCTTTATTCTTACCCAGAATTCCACAGCTGGGCCCCTGGCCACCCCTTTGCCCTCTCCCAAGTGTTTGTTCCTCCCTTACTGAGGGTCATAAACATTCCTTGGCCTTCTCTCATTGGGTCAGGCTGAGTTGATGATGGTGGTTGCCGTGTCAGTCAGCAGAGAGTATTCAGGGAACCCCGTTATTGGGCTGGCCTGTTAAAGGGAGTTAGGTGCCCAGCCGACCTGTGACAGGGTCCACTGAAGGGCATGAGGTAACCCAGCTCCACCTGAGGACAGATAACTGCCTAAGTAGCTGTAAGGCAGTTAAGTGAGGAGCACCTGGACCTAATACATTTCTTAGGAGAGCTACTTTGAGGGGGAAGCTTCAGAGAAGGGAGCTTGAACAAGGCAAAAGCTTTCCAGGCCGGGAGGCTTGGGAGAGATGCTGAAGAAGCAGGGGAAAGACTGCAGAGCTCTCCAGGCAGTGGAGTAGCTGGAGATCTGACAGCAGAAGGAGCTGCTGCTGGAACATCGAGACTTTTGTTTTGGGCCTATTACATTTTATCTGGGCTCTGAGGTAAGAGCCTTTAAACTCTGTGCAAGTGCTGCTTTCCGAATGCTGTGTTAAAGAGAGAGAGATGCTGGAACATGGCAGTGTTCTATGGACTTCTCCTTGTCTGG
The DNA here is from genome assembly GCF_015237465.2 of Chelonia mydas. Lineage (NCBI taxonomy): Eukaryota > Metazoa > Chordata > Testudines > Cheloniidae > Chelonia > Chelonia mydas. Next base: position 11,404,711 of record NC_051246.2, on the reverse strand, counting down.
CCTGTTGAAGTGACTCATTGCAGGAAACTGAGGCAGGTAGCAGCAGAGCCACACTCAGCCACAAGGGGGTGCTCAGGAGGTGATGGTGCCCCCTCCTACGAACTCCATCCCCACAGACCTGCCTGGGGGTGCTGTCTGAAGGACCAGGAGAGAAGTAGGGGGTCCTTAGACTGGAAACAGAGGCTGAGGGATTAGCAGTAGGAGCTGGGGCCTGCTGGTGAGGGACAGAGAAAGGTCTATCTTTTAACTAAGAACCTGCCAGATGACCGTGAATTAGCAGCCAGAGTGGGTGTCCATGGGCTCTTTGCTTGAGGCGCAGGGGGCCATTGAGGAGAGACAGGGGCCTGCTCACCCTGAGGGAGTGCCGGACTGTATTCTTTGGAACTTGTGTCCACCAATGACAGGGACACACGACTGTTGCCCATTAGCGGAGGTGGAAGCCCTGCTTCAAGAGCAGGTGCTGTGAGGTGGGGCTTAGAGAAAGGAGGGGCAGAGTGGGGGTGAGCCCCTGCTGGCTGGGGACATGAAGAAGAGGGTCACTCGGCAAGTGGCAGGAGCAAATGCTGAGATCCTGAAGAGAGGCTGACAGACCCTGGCGGGGACGGGGCGCGGGCAGAGTTACTGCTCAGTGCACTACATTAGAGCTGCCTTTTCTTTTCTCCTTGGATCCTGCTGGTCCGATTAGTTTTCATTTCTCTCCCCCATTGAATGCAGAGCTGGGAGATTTGGTTTTCCAGATGTATTTTTGCTTCTCTAAATTTCCCAATTCAGTCTGAAGTTCTTCTACCTGATCTTGGGGGAGGGTACAGGGGGGAATAGAAGAAGGGAGCTTGGCAGTGGGAGGTGGAGGAGGAAATAGAGGGCGTGGAGGGGGTAAGGGTACAGGAAGGAGGAAATACAGGGAGGGGAGAGGACAGGGCAGGGAGAGGAGGGAATAGAGGGAGAGGATGATGCAAGAGTAGGTATAGGCGGGAATGGAGGGAGGGAAGGGGGCACAGAGAGGGGCAGGAGAAAATAGAGAGAGGGGAAAGGATTTTGGGAGGGGAGGAGGGAACGGAGGGAGGGTCGATGGGGAGTTTGGGGAGAAGGGGTGCAAAGAATAGAGGCAGGGGGTGATCCAGAGGCTGCTGTGTTGTTGCAGGTGTTACTGTGGGTATAACTGTCCCCTGTGTCCCTTCTTTTGCCTTGTAGAACGAGGGGGGATCATATGTGCAGTTCTCATTAAAGATACTGTCATAAATATAAAGGGAAGGGTAAACCCCTTTAAAATCCCTCCTGGCCAGAGGAAAAATCCTCTTACCTGTAAAGGGTTAAGAAGCTAAATGTAACCTCGTTGGCACCTGACCAAAATGACCAATGAGGAGGCAAGATACTTTCAAAAGCTGGGAGGAGGGAGAAAAACAAAGGGTCTGGGGCTGTCTGTATGCTGCTTTTGCCGGGGATAGAACAGGAATGGAGTCTTAGAACTTTTAGTAAGTAATCTAGCTAGGTATGTGTTAGATTATGATTTCTTTAAATGTCTGAGAAAAGAACTGTGCTGAATAGAATGACTATCCCTGTCTGTGTGTCTTTTTTGTAACTTAAGGTTTTGCCTAGAGGGATTCTCTATGTTTTGAATCTAATTACCCTGTTAGGTATCTACCATCCTGACTTTACAGAGGTGATTCCTTTACTTCTATTAAAAGTCTTCTTGTAAGAAGACTGAATGCTTTTTCATTGTTCTAAGATCCAAGGGTTTGGGTCTGTGGTCACCTATGCAAATTGGTGAGGATTTTTACCAAACCTTCCCCAGGAAGTGGGGTGCAAGGGTTGGGAGGATTTTGGGGGGGAAAGATGTGTCCAAACTATGTTTCCCAGTAAACCCAGTTAAAGTTTGGTGGTGGCAGTGGAAATCCAGGGGCAAAGGATAAAATTAATTTGTACTTTGGGGAAGTTTTGACCTAAGCTGGTGAAAGTTAGTTTAGGAGGTTTTCATGCAGGTCCCCACATCTGTACCCTAGAGTTCAGAGTGGGGAAGGAACCTTGACAGATACGTAGCTGGGCCTGGGCTGGGATTGTGTCATTAGCAGGGGGACTTGCAGGTAAAAGTAGGAGAAGCCGGGTTATACGATGGGGCCCTGCTGATTGTTTAAAGCCCCAGGCTGGCTCCCCTATTGACCTTCCTGTCTCTGTTCCTACTCACCACCCTGCCAGATGGGATCTCCCCTATAACCCTCCCACCGACCCTTCCCTGGAGCAGCCAGCCGGGATCCCTCCCCCACTAATCCCCAGGGCTGGCTCTGCCTTTTGGCTTTCAGCTGCTCTCCGGACTCTGTCCCAGGCTGCCTTGCTGATCTCCTGCTTCCACCCAGGGCCTGATCAATGGCCAGGCCCCTCCCCATCCCCCGCTTTAACGGGGCAGGTCCCTCGCTGGGAAGAAGGAGTGGAGGCAGGTGTTGGTCTGGAGGCTGCTGTTGTTGCAGTTGTTACTGTGGGCGTAACTGTGTCCTGTGTCCCTTCCTTTGCCTTGTAGGAAGGATCATCATCTGAACGGACGTCAGAGGTACGTAGCTGGGCCTGGGCTGGGATTGTGTCATGAGTTGGGGGATGTGCAGGCAGAATTAGGAGAGGCCAGGTACAGGCTGGGACCCTGCTTGTTGCCTCCAGCCCCAGGCTGGCTCCCGTATCTACCTTCCTGTCTCCGTTCCTACTCACCACCGCAGTGGACAGGATCGCCCCTATAACTGTCCCACCGACCCTTCCCCAGACCAACCAGCCAGGACCCCTCTCCCACTGATCACTATGGTAGGACTGGGAGTTGTGACCCCCACCTGGAGAAGCCTTGGGCTGCAGTGAGCCTCGTAGGAGCTGACACCCCTGGTACTAATAGGGTGACCAGATTGCAAGAGTGAAATATCAGGACACATTGGGTGAGCTGGGGGGGAGGGAGGAGGAAAGAGACAGACACAGGTGCACAGCCCCAACCAGAGCCAGAGGCACACTGGTCCGCCTGGCCCTGTGCTACCAGCCTGCCCCTTTCTGTTGGGGGTGGGCCCATGCTGCACCACACAGCTACCCTGCCCAGTGCCCCCTGGATCCACTATGCCCAGAGGCCCCCTACAACCGTTCCACAACAAATGCATAGAGAACGGCGAGTGGAGTCTCCAGACTCTCCACGTGCTGCGCCCGCCACACGCGCGAGCTCCGTGGCTCCCATGGGCCGGGAAAAGCGCCCATGGGAGCTGCTGGAGCCGCAGAGCGGGGCTTGCAGGCGCCGGCAGCAGACAGAGCCCCCCACCCGAGAGGGACCTGCCAGGGGGTGAGGTGGGGAGTCCTGTCAGTGCTGACCTGGGGCGGCTCCCGTCCCGGGAAGCATCCAGCAGGCAGGTACCTCTGGCTCCTAGGGTCACGGGTCGGGTGGGGGCAGAGGGCTCTGTGCCCACTCCCGGCGCCTGCAAGCCCCGTCCCTGCAGCACCCCTGCCGGCGGGCGGGCGCCGGGAGCTGCCCCAGGAAGCGGGGAGCGGTGGCGGTGCAGCTGCGGTGCAGACGGTCCCGATATCGGGACAAAGGGCGTCTGGACTGACGTAAGGCCAGGACGCGGGACAAGTCCCCGAAAATTGGGACTGTCCTGATAAAATCGGGACGTCTGGTCACCCTAGGTACTAAACACATTGTCAGAGTCTCAGAATGACCCTTTTCCTGCTGTGCTTTCCCCTGCCTTGCCAGAGCCCGGGCCCCTCCACCTTCCAGCACCCCCACCCCACCGTGGACTTGGTGCCCACAAGACAGCCTGGGGAGGGGTGAAGGGAGACGCCCTTGTTGTATTGTAATGCTATCAGTGTTTGCACAGGGAGTGGGAGAAGGGGACAGAGGGTGGGGAGGGGGCATGGAAGTAGGGAGGAGGTGATATGGGGAGAGGTGGGGAAGCCAAAAGGGGGAGGAGGGAATTAATGTGAGGGGAGGGGAAGGATGGGGGAGAAGGGAATGGAGGTCAATTTGATGGGGACAGTGGTGGATTCACGCACGGGTCCACAGGCCGCAGGCCCAGGCCTCCGGCCAATTTGGGGGCCCCTGCAGGAGCCCTGGAACCTGTGTAGAAGTGTGGGGTGGGGCACTAGCACCAGATGAGTGGCCCCACTCCTCGCTCCTCCTCTTCCCCCTGGGGCCCCAGGCCAGGACAGAAGTCAGAGCTGGGCTGTGGTAAGAGCTGCCCAGGGAGCCGGGGCCGCTGTGGGGTGCCCTGGACCATCCAGCTGCCCTGGGTGGGGGGCCAGGAGGCCCGAGAGCAGCCCATGTCCTTGCCCTCCAGGTCATGCCACCCAGGGCAGGTGGAGGGTCCAGGGCTTCCCACAGCAGCCCAAGCTCCCTGAGCGGCCCTTCCCATGGCCCAGCTGCACCTTCCAGTGCTGGGGGCAGGGCCTTGGGGGAAGAGGAGGAGTAGAGGGTGGGGCCCCGTGGTGAGGAGCAGCTAAGGTGTATCACAGCCCCCCACTAGGAACCCTCATTATCAGACCCCGGCCCACAGGGACATTCCAAACTAGTGTTTCTTATGCGCCCCCCTTGAACGCATGAAGAAACAATGCCCTAAGTATGGTGAGTCCAAATACAATCCCTGATCCGTCCAGTAAATGTAGCCAGAGGGGGATCTCATTAATTTTGTCAGCTCTGACCTCCTGCAGGAACACAAAGAGTTGATTAAACAGGCCAAGGTAAATGGTAACCTGTGCTGGGGTGGAGAGGCCCTGGAGCAGGGATTTCCAGAGTCAGCAAGGATGTGATTAAGGAGGGTGATGTAATTCCAGGGGAGGAGGTAAAACTCTTGGCCTTGGGAAAACTTAGAACCACGGTTCCTTTACCCCGGCATTGAATTAGAAGGGAAGGTTTAGGGGGTACCCTGGGCTGGGATTGTGTCATTAGCAGGGGGATGTGAAGGCAGAATTAGGAGAGGGCCGGGTACACGCTGGGGCCCTGCTCATTGCCTCTAGCCTCAGGCTGGCTCCCATATTGACCTTCCTGTCTCTCTGTCCTTACTCGTCACCCCAGCAGAGGGGATCTCCTCTATAACCATCCCACCAACCATTCCCCAGAGCTGCCTGTGGAAGAGGGATTACAGGGAAGAGAAGGGACACAGGGAAAGGGAAGAGGAAACAGAAGGAGAGGAGGAAGCATGGAGTGGGGAGGAGGGAATACAGGTGGGGGGCACAGGCAGGGGGAGCAGGGAATAGAAGGAGGGTGGGCCTGGGACGGGACAGGAGGGAATAGAGGGAGGGGAGGGGATGCGGGAAGGCAGCAGAAGGATTAGGGTGGAGAAGGGGGAGGAGGGAATAGAGCGAAGGCTCATGGGGAGACTGGGGAGAACAATTACAATGAATAGAGATGGGGGGGGGGGGCATTTGGAGGCTGATGTGTTGTTTCAGTCGTTACTGTGGGTGTGACTGTGTCCTGTGTCCCTTCTTTTGCCTTGTAGGAAACACCAGCATTTGAGGCAGTGGTAAGTAGCTGGACCTGGGCTGGGAGTGTGTCATTAGCAGGGGGATGCGCAGGCAGAATTAGGAGAGGGCCGGGTACACGCTGGGGCCCTGCTCATTGCCTCTAGCCCCAGGCTGGCTCCCCTGTCTACCTCCTAAAAAAACCAACAGGAGTCCGGTGGCATCTTAAAGACTAACAGGTTTATTTGGGCATAAGCTTTCGTGGGTAACAGACCCACTTCTTCAGATGCATGGAGTGAAAATTACAGATACAGGCATAAATATCCTGGCACATGAAGAGAAGGGAGTTACCTTACAAGTGGAGAACCAGTGCTGAGAAGGCCAATTCAGTCAGGGTGACTATCTACCTCCTGTCTCTCTAACCCCAAGGGTGCCATTGGGGGGTGGGGGGAGCTCCTGCTGTCTCCCCTGCTTCTGACTTTTGTGCAGGAGGTGTTCTCCCAGGTGGAGCTCTTAACTGCAGCCCAGCATTCGTGTGGAGTGTGGATTGTGGGGAGGAGAGGTGCTGCTTCCAGCTTGTGCCCCTGGGGCAGGGAGCCAGTGTTCGTTATACAGCAGAGGCAGGGTGATTAAGATGAGAAGGGGCTGGTAATAAAATAAAGGACCTGGATGTCCTTAGATGAGCCTGTAAAACAGGAATCCCTCTGCAAGGGTTGTGGGAGGGAGGGAGGGAGGTGCGGTGGCCGGGGAGTGTTGAAGGGACAACACAGGGGACTCAGAAAAAATACAGCGAAGCCCTTTGAGCCAAGGTTACAGTCATAAAAGAGGGAGATTTGAGGGGCTTAGGTGAAAAGAAGGATCCAAAACCAAGGGGAGGAATAGCAGCAGTAGTACTGTGAGGTTCCCACTCTACCTGTGATATGTATGTGGCCCCAGCCCCACATTATCTAAGCTCCTCACAGGGTCTAAACTATTTCTCTTCACAGCCCCTCAATGAGGTAGAGCAGGGCTGATATAGCCATTGTACAGAGGGGGCACTGAGGGACATGCAGACTAAAGGACAGAACAGAACAAGGAGCAACGGTCTCAAGTTGCAGTGGGGGAGGTCTAGGTTGGATAATAGTAAACACGATTTCCCTAGGAGCGTGGTGAAGCACTGGAATGGGTTACCTAGGGACAGGGTGGAATCTCCATCCTTGGAGGTTTTTGAGGCCCAGCTTGACAGAGCCCTGGCTGGGATGATTTAGTTGGGGTTGGTCCTGCTTTCAGCAGGGGGTTGGACTCGATGACCTCCTGAGGTCCCTTCCAACCCTGATCTTCTATGATTCTAAAGGCCAGATGTTCAAAGGTATTTCTGCACCTGGTAGGATTTTCAGAAGTGTCGAGAAGGACACTCAAAGGAAGGGGTCTCGTAGGTCTGGGGACAGAGTTTCAGAAACTGTGGAAAAGGCAGCGGATGCTGCTGACTGACACATGCAAGCGAGACCATTTATAGTGTGCAGGTCCCAAAGGGGAGGGCAAAAGCCTGGCATTAATGGGGGGGCCCAGTTTGTTCCTGGAAAAGGGAGGGGGACTAAGCACTCACCACCCCAATACCAGTCACCTCCTGGTAACCCTAATTATCAGGCCCGAGCCCCAAGGGACAGCCCAAAGGAGTGTTTCTTACATGCATCCTGTGAACACATGAAGAAACAATATCCTAAGTACGGTGAGTCCAAATACAATCCCTGATCCGTCCGGGTGAATGTAGCTACCCTCGAGTCAGACTTCAGTGGTGCGGGAGGGGTGCTAGTGAATTTTGTCAGCTAGAGGGAGACAAAGAGTTGATTAAACAGGCCAAGGTAAATGGTAACGTGTGCTGGGATGGAGAGCCACTGGAGCATGGATTTCTCTAGTCAGGAGGGATGTGATTAAGGAGGGTGATATAATCGCAGGGGAGAAGGTGAAACTCTTGGCATTGGGCAATTTAGAAACACGACTTCTTTAGCCTGCCTTGAATTTCAGGGGAAGGTTTTGGGGGGTACCTTAAATGTGGGGGCTCTTAAGAATTTTCCACCTGATGTATTAGTGGGAAATGCCATAATATCACTGTCCAAAGCTGTGAGTATTATGACCCATGGCAAGAGGGAATATGTCCCAAAGCTCCCAGAGATAAACCCAGAGGAGGGAGAGGCAGCTAAGAGGGGAGAAGAGACCCCTTCACCCTGATCAGCAAAAAGTAGCGATATGTTACCAGGGGAGGGGGATGAGGAGTCACTCCCCTTACCTGAGAGAGCTCTCCGTGCAAGCAAAAGCCAAATGGAATTTCCTGCAGAGCAAAGTGTGACCCCTCACTGGAAAGCAGAAGGGAGGCCAGCCACAGTAATGCCCCAGAGAAAGAGAATAGTGGGAGGCTCTTTACAGAAGAAGGAAGGATTTACAGGGGATCCCCAATTGGGAAAAACAGAAGTTCTCTGGCACTGTGTTGGAAGCTGGTTTTAAATACGCCATCACTTCCCTTGAGTGTCCACTCAATGCCTATATTCCCTGAAAGGGGGACCAATCCCTCCCCCCTTATTAGCTTTGTCAGGTTTTATCTGGGGTCACTCTCCTTCCTGCTGTCTGGCCGAGGCACACTCCAATTTGCATTTGTGATGGCTCCCTATCAGATTTTACCCCTGCCCATTTCCCTCTGCAGGGAAGAGGGCAGGCATCACCCCTGTATCCCCAGCTAAATGTATATACAAGACTGACACAATCAGGTACAGACTACACATCACTACATGCAATTAATACAAAAAGCAATCCAATGATTAGTAAGGGCCACATCTGCATTGGTGACAAGAACCAATTTTCCAATCGTTAGGAATGTCACAAGGTCATATTCTCTTTAGGTTTCTGGTTTAGTGACAATATATGAGATTTTTTAATTAAACCGGACAATTGCCAGACAGACAGGCAAACAAACACACACCCCTTATTGTGGAATTAAGCCTGAGGGGACATAGCAATAATTCCGAGTAGACTACAGCAGTGGCTCTCAACCTTTCCAGACTACTATACCCCTTTCAGGAGTCTGATTTGTCTTGTGTACCTCCAGGTTTACCGCACTTAAAACCTACTTGCTTACACAATCAGACAAACATACAAAAGTGTCAGAGCACACAATTACTGACAAATTGTTGACTTTCTCATTTTTACCAATAATTATAAAATAAAGTGATTGGAATATAAATATTGTACTTACATTTCAGTGTATAGTATATAGAGCCGCATAAACAAGTCATTGTCTGTATGAAATTTTAATTTCTACTAACTTTGCTAGTGCTTCTTATGTAGCCTGTTGTAAGACTAGGCAAATATCCAGAGGTTTCAGAGTAACAGCCGTGTTAGTCTGTATTCGCAAAAAGAAAAGGAGTACTTGTGGCACCTTAGAGACTAACCAATTTATTTGAGCATAAGCTTTCGTGAGGTACATGCATCCGATGAAGTGAGCTGTAGCTCACGAAAGCTTATGCTCAAATAAATTGGTCAGTCTCTAAGGTGCCAGAAGTACTCCTTTTCTTTTTGCAAATATCCAGAGGAGTTGTTGTACCCCGTGGAAGACCTCTGGTTCCCCAGGAGTACACGTACCGCTGGTTGAGAACCACTGAACTACATGACCAGGATGTAGAAATGATCCCAAAGTCAAGTTTTAGGCCCGATCTATTCTAAAAAATAAAGTTGAGCCTGTTACATAGGTCAGGGGCATGAAAAATCCACACCCCTGCATGATGTCATTAAACCGACACACCCCCGACTGCCTCTCAGAGAGGTGGATTAACTACAGTGACAGGAGAACCCCTGTAGTGAGTGGCTACACTGAAGCACTACAACGGTGCCGCTGCTGGTTTAAGTGTCGACGTAGCTAAACCCAATAAATTCACAGTCCAGGTTGCACTTAGCACAACCAGAACACGGTAAGGTCTGGAATGCACAGCCAGGGCCTGCAGAACAGAGGGAAGGGAGGGAAGGGCGGGGGGGGGGGGGGGGGGGGGCGGCGACATGTGTGAGAGGGAGGGCGGGGGAGGAGGAGTAGGAGGCATTATCCAGATGATCGGTATTTTTTCCGACACGGCTATTCCTGTCCTAGTACAGACTTCGCTAGCGCCTGGATTGTCCATATACGCATGTCTTGCCCCAGTTAAGTTCTTGCCTTACATTTCTGTGAGGCTGGAGAGAGGAAGAGTATTGTTCAATGACTAGTGGGTGCTGAGCAGGGGGAGCGGGTGGGGCTACAGCAGGGGGGGAGGGACAGAAAGACAGGTAGAAGTGGGAGGGAAGCCTGTGTGTGAAGGGAGGTGAAGGGGGAGGGGAGGGTATTTGTAAGGGGGAGGGGATCGTGTGTGTGAGGACATGGAGGGTGGAGGGAGCACATGGGGCATCAGTGGGAGAGGAGTCCGTGTTTGAGGGATGTGAGGGGGACGGGAGTGGGAAGGGAGGGGAATGGAGCACCTTTGTTCTTGATTGGGGGGAAAAAGGGGGTCTGAGGATGGGTGGCATGGTGGGGAGTGCTTGTGTTTAGAGGGGTGTGATGTGGGATGGGGTCATGAGAGAGAGTTTCGGGGGTGGGAGTGTTGGAAGCATGGGAGTGGGAGAGAGATAATGTAGTTATTCTGTGATTTCCCACCCCCTCTCCTCATGAGGGCAACACTGGTCATCAAGGGCTTCTGTGATCCGTTCCTATCTGGTACTGAAGGACACATGTCCCATTCCTGGCAGTCTATTTCCCTTCGGTTAGGCTGTTCTCAGGGCTGGGACTGCAGATCTGGTTTCTTGCTGATGGGAAGGGAGGCCTGTTTGGGTGAACTCCCCCAGGTTAGTGTAGACGGAATCTTCCTACACGTTCGACAGGGGGAATACTAGGATCCCAGCTGTATGCTCATCACCTTACCTTTCTTTTCTCTTCTGGAGGTGCGGGTTGTCTGGGTGATCCTGGCCTCTACCCAGGGAAGACAATTCCGTTCTATGTCTCCTGACTTCCCAACTGGGCATAGGATCAGGTTTTGTTTTCCCGGTGAGGCCTTGTCCGTGCCTGGAGATGTTATTTCATTTACTCACAGGACGAGGGCTCAGCAGTTTGGGCAGCTGTGACTTGCCAGTCACCTGGGGGAGTGTTGCTGAGCATTGAGAAGGCTCACACCAGCTTAGGTCTTGAGAAGAGGGGGCTGCCCTGGAGTAGTCTCTTCATGTGGCCCTGCTGACCCAAGCAGCCTGGTTCACAAAACATTGTTTTATTGCTGTGCTTAGTTCCCCTCAGTGTGGGGGTTTGGTACATCAGCCACCTCTTGTACACTCTCTGGGAAAATTCCTCTTTGAGTTATTATCTGGACCGTGGCCCCCTTGTTTCGGAGGTGTCCTTCCTCTCTCATAATGGGGATGCCGATAGTGACCATTGTGTTCCCTTCAAAGAGACCTATCCCCATAGGCTTTATGTTTACCCAGAATATCACAGCTGGGCTCCCCTTTCCCCTCTCTTTGTTTCTCCCTTATTGAGGGGCTGTCATAGTGCCTCAGTGGGTCACAACTGAGCATACCAGCTTCTGGACAAACGGCTGAGAAATGGGACAGACTCACCACTAACTGGTGGTTATTCTTCTGTAAGATATTCCAAAACAGTAACATAAGTAAACTTGGGTTTCACCACACTGGCTAACAAGAAGTCAGAAATGCAGCCTCCTTGGGTATTTTAGTCCTTGTTTCGCCACCCAGACACCGACTTTATGATGAGTAGTTATTTAAAACCAGTTTCATCAAACAAAGGGTTCTTCTGATCCCCAAGGACCACCCACGTGTCCAGGTCAATATATAACACAGATCTTACCCAATAATCACACCGTTGCCAATCCTTTAGTATCTAACATCTCCAGGTTTATTTATGAGAGAAAAGAATAAGGAGAGATTTAAAATGGTGAAAGGAATCCAATCCATGCTGTAACAGTCCTCACTTGGGGACTGTGGCCTAGTGGTCACAGCTGCCATCCCTGAGTGCCAAGGGGGCTGTGGGGAGGGGATCCCAGGCCCTCCCACTCCTCCAGGCTCTGACCCAGGGCCCTTTGGGCTACCAGTAGCCTGGCAACCAAGGCTGCTTAAAGCTGTCCTCCCTGGGCCTCTTCCTCTCATCCAACTGCCTCAGGTCAGCTTAGTCCAAGACTTTCCCCTCTTGGAGAAACCCAAACCACACTAAGTAAGAGGGGGTTTCCACCAGGGTCCACAGGATACTTCCCTCTCTGGGGTAGGTCCTCCCTTCCCTCAGTCAGGGCCCCTTTGGGCAGCAGTGTCAGAGCTTGAAGGCTTCTTGCTGCACGGCTGGAGCTCTGAGCTACAGGTCTGCTCACCTCCAGCTCTGCCACCCAAATGAGCGAATTCCTGCCTTTTAATTCCTCCAGCAGATGGAACATTTGCTGTGGGTGTGGCAGGGCGGGGCTGGCTGACACCAAAATAATCCCTTAACCCTTGTTGCATAGTGTGGGGTGTATACATCCCATCACACATACACTCATTGTAAAGTTCTCATATCAGGTTTGAAGCAGCAATGGAATAAACTGCTGGCTTTTATGACTTCCAAAAGATTGGAAGGTCTTCAATCCATTGGTTGTAATGCTCCTTTTATTATAAGTCCGTAGTCATGAGGTAAGAGCAGGAAAGTGGCAAAATGGAGATGCTTCCAGGACCTTTTATACTTTCCCTCATGTGGCGGTGCTCTCAGCCTTAGTTTGTGGAAAAGTACAGGCACAGGATGGAGTTCAGAGTCACATAAGCTGGCCACATGCCCCTGCATGCTTCCATGGGTCATAGCAGAAGCCATTACCCTTATTCTAGTTAAAACGTCCACAGGAAAGTCTATCAGGTGGGGATAAGCTGCTTCTATGGCTCCTTATGTTTCTTAATGGGCTATCTGCTTCAATGGTCCATCCACAATGTGCTGGCTGGACTGGATGTAAACTACCTTGTGGGTGTTACCACAGGAGCAAACACATTTGAAATACAGGTGCATAGTCAATATTCATAACTTCAGCTACAACAATACTTCAGGCCTACAGGGAGGGTAATCATATTCAGCAAATTGTAACTTTTCCAGTGAAACGGTACATGACATACTTTGTATTAGATTTGTTGCAATTCTACAGCAGAGGTAGCAACAAAGACACATACATTCCCTGAAGACTAACTTTTAATCAATAACATCACAGGAGCATACAAAATTCCTTGCCCTTCCACTGGTTGGTCAGGCTGAGTTGATGATTGTGTTTGTCCATGTCACTCAGCAGTTAGTGTACAGGGAACCCCTAGAAAGGGGTGTATCTGCTGAGAGCTGCGTGGGGGCAGCTGCCTGCAGGCCCAGGAGAGAAGTAGGAGTCCCTAGATTGGAAGCACAGGCTGAAGGATTAGGAAGAGGCGCTGGGGCCTCCTGGTGAGGGACAGAGACAGATACATCTGTTGACTGAGAGCCTGCACCAATAACCATGGATTAGTAGCCAGAGTGGGTGTCCATGGGCTCTTTCCTTGAGGGGCAGGGGACCATTGAGGAGAGACAGGGCCCTGCTCACCCTGACATGGTGAAGTAATGCATTGTTTATAATGGCCAGTGGGGGTGGAACGATGCTGGTTCTGGCAGGAGCCAACTGAGAGTGCCAATTCAGGACAAATTGCTTCAAGCAGGGCAGTTACAGCCCAAGGCTGGGGTTTTTCCACCTCGAAGGCAAACCAAACCAGCCAGACAGAGAAGACTTTGGTTTTACCCCACTGGATAACCACAAGTCACACAAGCAATTCCCTCAGACACTCCAGTTTCTCAGTATCACCACCAGTGCCACTCGTTATGGGGACGAATGGTTATGAAAACCAATACCCCAGTAAAAGAAAAGAGCTTCTCTCGATCCCAAAGGACCAAACCCCAGACCCAGGTCAATATACAAATCAGATCTTACCCACAAATCACGCTGTTGCCAATCCTTTAGAATCTAAAAACTAAAGGTTTATTCATAAAAGGAAAAAGATATAGATGAGTGCAAGAACTGGTTAAATGGAATCGATTACATACAGTAAAGGCAAAGTTCTTGGTTCAGGCTTGTAGCAGTGATGGAATAAACTGCAGGTTCAAATCAAGTCTCTGGAGAACATCCACAGCTGGGATGCGTCTTTCAGTCCTTGGTTCAAAGCTTCAGTGTAGCAAAGTCCCTCCAGAGGTATGAAGCAGGATTGAAGACAAGATGGAGATGAGGCATCAGCCTTTTATAGTCTTTTCCAGGGGTAAGAACACCTCTTTGTTCTTACTGTGGAAAATTCCAGCAAAATGGAGTTTGGAGTCACATGGGCAAGTCCCTGTATACTTTGCTGAGTCACAAGGCGTGTCTGTCTTCTCTCAGTGGGTCGATTGTATCGCTGATGGTCCTTAATGGGTCATCAAGCAGGCTAGGCAGAGCTGACACCAACTTGTCTGGGGTGTCACCCAGAAGCATAGCATAAGTTTGAAATACAGACAGTATAGAGCCAATATTCATAACTTTACCTACAAAAATGATACACACATACAGACAGCATAATCATAACCAGCAAACCATGACCTTGTTTTCGACACCTTATTTGTTACAAGATTTGGTGCCGCTACAGGACCTTAGTTGCAACCATGTTCTATATGTTCCCAGTTCAAGTCAATAATGTGACGGGGGGGATACATCGGGGAGGGAATGCCCACCAGAGGGTAGCAGGGATATGTTAGGGAGGTGAATTCCCAGTTGGGGAGGGGGAATGCAGCCGGGGGGGGATCAGGCATAGGTGTAGTTTGACTTCTATTTTGGGTGGGTAGGGGCCAGCGGGGCTCAAGCCAGCTCCGTAGCATGGGGACTGGGGAGGGACAACCACCTCCACCCCCTGACTCACCTCAGCAGGACACCTGCCTGCCTGGGTTGTGTGTGGGGACGCTACTAAAAATTATAGGTTTCAGAGTAACAGCCGTGTTAGTCTGTATTCGCAAAAAGAAAAGGAGGACTTGTGGCACCTTAGAGACTAACCAATTTATTTGAGCATGAGCTTTCGTGAGCTACAGCTCACTTCATTGGATGCATACTGTGGAAACTGCAGAAGACATTATATGAACAGAGACCATGAAACAATACCTCCTCCCACCCCACTCTCCTGCTGGTAATAGCTTATCTAAAGTAATCATCAAGTTGGGCCATTTCCAGCACAAATCCAGGTTTTCTCACCCCCCCACCCCCATACACACACAAACTCACTCTCCTGCTGGTAATCGCTCATCCAAACTGACCACTCTCCCCACAATGTGCATGACAATCAAGGTGGGCCATTTCCAGCATAAATCCAAGTTTAACCAGAACGTCTTTGGGGGGGGGGGGGGGGGGGGAGGGTAGGAAAAAACAAGGGGAAATAGGCTACCTTGCATAATGACTTAGCCACTCCCAGTCTCTATTTAAGCCGAAATTAATAGTATCCAATTTGCAAATGAATTCCAATTCAGCAGTTTCTCGCTGGAGTCTGGATTTGAAGTTTTTTTGTTGTAAGATAGCGACCTTCATGTCTGTGATTGCGTGACCAGAGAGATTGAAGTGTTCTCCGACTGGTTTATGAATGTTATAATTCTTGACATCTGATTTGTGTCCATTTATTCTTTTACGTAGAGACTGTCCAGTTTGACCAATGTACATGGCAGAGGGGCATTGCTGGCACATGATGGCATATATCACATTGGTGGATGTGCAGGTGAACGAGCCTCTGATAGTGTGGCTGATGTTATTAGGCCCTGTGATGGTGTCCCCTGAATAGATATGTGGGCACAGTTGGAAACGGGCTTTGTTGCAAGGATAGGTTCCTGGGTTAGTGGTTCTGTTGTGTGGTATGTGGTTGTTGGTGAGTATTTGCTTCAGATTGGGGGGCTGTCTGTAGGCAAGGACTGGCCTGTCTCCCAAGATTTGTGAGAGTGTTGGGTCATCCGTCAGGATAGGTTGTAGATCCTTAATAATGCGTTGGAGGGGTTTTAGTTGGGGGCTGAAGGTGACGGCTAGTGGCGCTCTGTTATTTTCTTTGTTAGGCCTGTCCTGTAGTAGGTGACTTCTGGGAACTCTTCTGGCTCTATCAATCTGTTTCTTCACTTCCGCAGGTGGGTATTGTAGTTGTAAGAATGCTTGATAGAGATCTTGTAGGTGTTTGTCTCTGTCTGAGGGGTTGGAGCAAATGCGGTTGTATCGCAGAGCTTGGCTGTAGACGATGGATCGTGTGGTGTGGTCAGGGTGAAAGCTGGAGGCATGTAGGTAGGAATAGTGGTCAGTAGGTTTCCGGTATAGGGTGGTGTTTATGTGACCATTGTTTATTAGCACTGTAGTGTCCAGGAAGTGGATCTCTTGTGTGGACTGGACCAGGCTGAGGTTGATGGTGGGATGGAAATTGTTGAAATCATGGTGGAATTCTTCAAGGGCTTCTTTTCCATGGGTCCAGATGATGAAGATGTCATCAATATAGCGCAAGTAGAGTAGGCGCGTTAGGGGACGAGAGCTGAGGAAGCGTTGTTCTAAATCAGCCATAAAAATGTTGGCATACTGTGGGGCCATGCGGGTACCCATAGCAGTGCCACTGATCTGAAGGTATACATTGTCCCCAAATGTAAAATAGTTATGGGTAAGGACAAAGTCACAAAGTTCAGCCACCAGGTTAGCCGTGACATTATCGGGGATAGTGTTCTTGACGGCTTGAGGTCCATCTTTGTGTGGAATGTTGGTGTAGAGGGCTTCTACATCCATAGTGGCCAGGATGGTGTTATCAGGAAGATCACCGATGGATTGTAGTTTCCTCAGGAAGTCAGTGGTGTCTCGAAGGTAGCTGGGAGTGCTGGTAGCGTAGGGCCTGAGGAGGGAGTCTACATAGCCAGACAATCCTGCTGACAGGGTGCCAATGCCTGAGATGATGGGGCGCCCAGGATTTCCAGGTTTATGGATCTTGGGTAGTAGATAGAATATCCCAGGTCGGGGTTCCAGGGGTGTGTCTGTGCGGATTTGATCTTGTGCTTTTTCAGGAAGTTTCTTGAGCAAATGCTGTAGTTGCTTTTGGTAACTCTCAGTGGGATCAGAGGGTAATGGCTTGTAGAAAGTGGTGTTGGAGAGCTGCCGAGCAGCCTCTAAGGTGCCACAAGTACTCCTTTTCTTTTACTAAAAATTATAACTCAAGGGGAGGGGGCGGGGGCTCAGCTCCAAAAGTTTGCAGACAGCTCAGGGTGAAGGGAGAGAGGGGTATCCAGGGACTTTGTGTGGGCAGGGGCGTAGCTCAGAGTGAAGGGAGGGGGTTGCTCAGGGTGCCGGGACAGGGTAGCTCAGGGCGCAGGAAAGGGGGGAGCCAGGGGCTGTGTGCCCAGAGGGCTCCCCTGTGGCCTCTTTTCCTTGAGGGCTCTGCTATCGACAGAGCTGGGTCCCCCCACCCAAGTGGCTCTTACTGGCTGCATGAGCAAAGGGGGCTGGGAGCTGAGAAGTAGATTCAACCCCCTGCACCAGCCTCAGCAGAAGATGAGGGAACTCTGCGGCTGCCTGCTCCATGGCACCAGCCAGAGCAGCTGCTGCCCCGCCCTGCCCAGCTCTAGCTTCCTGCCTCTGACCTAGCCAGGGGGCGGGGAGAGAAGGAAGTGGAAGGGTGGGGGTGTGGAGCTGCCCCGGGACTGCCCTGCTTTTGCACTGTAGTCTTTTTTGGGGGGGCAACACCCTTGTGTCCCCCCCAACTCTGCCCATGGGCTCAGGGCTTCTGCCCCCGGGGGAGCACCGGACTCGGGGCTCTGGAATTCAGCCCTGCTGTTCCCGGCTTCAGCCCCTCCCATGTACCGGGTCACCGCTGAGCTGGGCTCGGGGAACAGGGGGAGCCTGTCTGTGCAGCTACCTCTGGGTCCGGGATGGGAGCTGCCAGCAGCTGCTACTGTCTGAACAAGCGTTCAGGCTGGTGAGTGCTCTGCTCAGAGACAGTTCGCTGACACCCTCACTCCCCCAACAAACACACTGTCTCACACAGTCCCCAACGCACACACAGTCCCTCTCTCACACTCCCCATCACACATACTGGCTCTGTCACACTCCCCCAACACAGAAACAGTCTCTCCCCCATCACACACTCCCCCACACACAGTCTCTCTCCCACTCACAGTCTCTCATACACACTCTGTCACACACACTCCCCCAACACACACACACTTCCCGCCAACATCCAAAAATATTTAAATAAACGGTATTCTATTATTGTTTAACAATGTGATTAAAACTGTGATTAATCGCGACTACATTTTTTAATATCATGATTAATCACAATTAATTTTTTTAAGGGTTTGACAGCCCTAGTTTAGATTAATCCAGTGTCTCTGTCTGGTTCATTTTGGCAGTTCCTCAACTCCTCCGAACTGGTCGTTCACTTTTCACACACTAAGGCAGCGTTTCCCAACTCGTGTGCCATGTCACCCTGGTGTGCCGTCAGGCCCGAACAGGTGTGCTGCAGAATTTTTAGAAAAGGTACATGTGAGAGCAAGGTGAGGAAAGTCACCTTCTGATTGGCTATCTGCCTCACTGCCCCTCCTCCTCTGGGGGTGGAGCAACCAATCAGAGCCCAATCTCCCTTTTTCCCCCCATCCCTGCCTGTGTGAGCAATGGGTCGGCTCCTCTGCCCCTCCCCTTCCCTCCCGCAGCTGCCAGCCGGGGGCGGGGGGAAGAGCCCCGGGAGCTCCAGGTGAGCCATGGCTGGGAACCACTGCACGAAGGAAGGATTTTCTTCATTATGACACTTTGCAGCCTGTTTCTGTCCTGGCCACACCTGGGGCAGAAGAAGACATGTCCTTTCCCTTTTTACTCGGCTCACGACGCTCTTGCTTGGACAGTGCATCCGCCACGACCTTTTCCTTTCCATTAATATGTACAAGTGCATGAATAGGACAGCAAGACACCCTCTTGCTTCCTTTCCTCCTTCCTTTCCAGGTGTTGTAAAACTTTCTCTGCAGCCGCTCCGAGTTTATTCTCTCTCTTTCCGTAACAGGCTGAAAGCTTTTGTTTTCTCAGCTGTTCTACTGCCTCTCTCGCTTTGTTCTTGTTTAACCCCCCTGCCCCCTCCCACTTTATTTTCTCTACAATCATATTCTGTTACTAAATCTTTAAAAAAACATAATAATTTTTCAGTCGTTAGTTAATTAGCGTAATTAGTTAGTTAGTGTAAAAAGCCTATTTTCTTCTGAAAAAAACCCTTTTTTTCTTCTAACCTTTCCAATGGCTCTAAATGTGAGAGACACACGCACACAACTTACTTATAAAGGATCCTGGGACCTTTCCTGTCAGACGCTCTCACACCTCAGTTTGCAACAGCCTGGGATATTCAACAGTGGCCCTGCCCTGAACTAACGAAGGCCCCTTTCCTCTGCCCTGTGGAATTCCCTTCAGATACAGCTGAGCTGCGAGGTGTCCAGAATCACCCTCCCCCGTCTCTCCCCGGTGTCCCTCAGGGAAATGTCGGCAGGGCCAAAATCCCCCACACGGGGCCCTGCCCGCGCCAAAGCAGCAGCAGCACCACACGCTGCGCAGGGAAGGCCTGGGAGCTGCCGGAGCCGCTCTGTGTGCGGCGGCGAGGGGGGGCAGGGGGAGGCAGAAACGGCTGGGCTGGGCTGCCCTCCCCTTCCCAACCCATCCCCTGGTCCCAGTAGCCCAGGCCTCCCCCCCGCCTCCCATGAAAGCACCACTTGAGGAAAGAGCTTGTCATGCGGTTTGTCATGCTAGCCTCAGAGCAGGCTGTCAAGAAGCAGGGCAGGTACCTAACTGGTTGTGAGCTCGATCCTTACATTTCACCAACCAAGTCACAAGTGTGAACTCCTCAGGCGCTGTAACAGCCTTGACATGGAGTCACTGGCCGTCGCCTTGGACGTTCCGGTCTAGCTTCCCACCCGGGCAAGCCTGCTTTTGTGATAGACAGACCCTTTCCTCGCAGTGCTTTCCCCTGCCTTGCCAGAGCCCAGCCCCCTCCTCCTTCCAGCACCCCCACCCCACCAAGGACTTGGTGCCCACAAGACAGACTGGGGAGGGGTGAAGGGAGATGCCCTTGTTGGCTTTTAATCAGTGTTTGCACAGGGAGTGGGAGAAGAGGATAGAGGCGGGGAGGGAGCATAGGAGGGGGGAGGAGGTGATAGGAGGAGGGATGGGGAAGCCAGGATGGAGAGGAGGGAATAATGGGAGGGGAGGGGCAGGGTCGGGGAGAAGGGAAGGGAGGTTAATTTGATCGGGACCGTGGTGGATTCATGCACGGGTCCACAGGGCCCGGGCCCAAGGCCCTGGCCAATTTGGGTTCCCCGGCAGGAGCCCTGGCCCCTGTGTAGAAGTGTGGGGTGGGGCACCAGCACCAGAACAGTGGCCCCACTCCTCCTTTTCCCCCCAGGGCCCCAGGCCAGGACAGAAGTCAGAGCTAGGCTTTGGTTAGAGCTGCCCAGGAAGCTGGGGCTGCTGTGAGGTGCCCCAGACCCTCCACCTGCCCTGGGTGGGGGGCCGGGGGGCCTGAGAGCAGCCCCCAGCCCATGTCCCTGCCTCTGCCGCCCAGGGCACGCCACCCAGGGCAGGTGCAGGGTCCAGGGCTTCCCACAGCAGCCTGAGCTTCCTGAGCGGCCCTTACCATGGCCCAGCTGCGCCTTCCGGGGTCAGGGAGCTGGGCCTTTGGGGAAGAGGAGGAGTAGAGTGTGTGGCCTCGGGGTGAGGAGGGGCTCAGGTGTATCTCAGCTCCCGACTAGGAAGAGGCTGGTGCCACTTGTAGGGGCTGCTGGGTCTCCTGGAATCAGGCTCTATCTCCCGGAGGCTACTGAAGCATCTGAAGCATCCGATGAAGTGAGCTGTAGCTCACAAAAGCTTATGCTCAAATAAATTGGTTAGTCTCTAAGGTGCCACAAGTACTCCTTTTCTTTTTGCGAATACAGACTAACATGGCTGTTACTCTGAAGCCAAACTGGGAGATTTTAGATGCTAAAAGTCCTGCAGCGCAGCGGGGCTAAGGCAGGCTGCCTACCTGCCCTGGCCCCGCACCACTACCAGAAGCTGCGGGCACATCCTTGCAGTCCCTGGGAATGGGAAACAGGGGGTCTGTGCCCCTGCCCTGAGTGCCGACTCCACAGCTTCCGTTGGCCAGGGATGCAGCAGGGTAAGAGGGGATTCAGGAATTGCAGTGTCCTCAATAATTATATGGTTAACTAGTATTTTTGTCTTTAATTATATACGATGTTTAACATAATATCCAAAGCAGGGTTGGAAAATTAGGCTGGAATAGTGGGAGAACTCTTATTTCAATATCGAGAGATACAATTTTCCCCTCACTCCATCCCCATGTCTCCTTCGTTCTGCCCTGCCTGTTCAGGTGACCTCATACTGTTTCTAGGATTAATCTGTTGCATTTTTTGCAATGATTTTTATAACTGAACCTCTGTCGTGAGAGAAGCATAGAATCTCAGAAAGAATTGCCCTCTTCCAAAAAGGCCTTCATCTCTCACTGTTCGCAGACAGCGAAGCCAGGCTGCATTAGAGGAGATGGTGTGGTCCTTTGCTTCTGGTAGACAGAGACACCTGGTCTAAGGGACCTGTGTTTAAAAGGTTTCAAATTATTGCAGAGGCATCTCACCTAAAGTTTAGAAACCTCAAAAAACTTAATAAGTCACAGGGAATCTGTTCATAAAATGGGGGATTATTTTTGAGAAAATGGATCAAAAGGAAAGGGGCAGAAACTTACGATCAGTTGGTTGATCCAATTGCTCAGAAGCAGTTCTCTGATGTCTGCTCTGATGAGGTGAGGGCATCGGTGTGGGAAAATCCCAGTAACTATGGAGAAGGCAGACGCTGCTGCTGACTGATACAGGCCAACGAGACCATTTAGAGTGTGCCGGTCCGAAAGGGAAGGGCAAAAGCCTGGCGTGAAAGGGGGCCCCCAATTTGTTCCTGGAAAAAAGGAGGGGGGAATAAGCTCCTACCAGTCCAGTACCAGTCACCTCCTAGTAACCCTCATTCTCACACCCCAGGCCAAAGGGACGTCCCAAACTAGTGTTTCTTATCCGCGTCCCTTGAACGCATGAAGAAACAATGCCCTAAGTATGGTGAGTCCAAATAAAATCCCTGATCCATCCAGTCAATGTAGCCAGAGGGGGATCTAGTTAATTTTGTCAGCTCTGACCTTCTGCAGGAACACAAAGAGTTGATTAAACAGGCCAAGGTAAGTGGTGTTTATTAAACAGGCCAAGGTAAATGGTAACCTGTGCTGGGGTGAAGAGGCCCTGGAGCACGGATTTCCTTAGTCAAGAGGGATGTGATTAAGGAGGGTGATGTAATCCCAGGGGAGGAGGTAACACTCCTGGCCTTTGGCAAATTTAGAACCACGGTTCCTTTACTCGACATTGAATTAGAAGGGAAGGTTTAGGGGGTACCTTAAATATTGGGATTCTTAGAAATTTACTAGCTGATGTATTGGTGTGAAATGCCATAATATCACTGCCCACAGGTGTGGATATTGTGACCCATGGCAAGAGGGAATATGTCCCAAAGTTCCCAGAGATAAATGCAGAGTAGGGAGAAGCAGCTGAGAGGGGAGAAAATAGGGATGTGTCTCCAGGGGAGGGGGATGAGGAGTCGCTTCCCTTACCTATGAGAGCTCTCAGTGGAAGCAAAAGCCCAATGGAGTTTGCTGCAGAGGAAAGTGTGACCCCTCACTGGAAAGCAGAAGGGAGGCCAGCCACAGTAATGCCCCAGAGAGAGAGAGAACCAGGGGAGGCTTTTTATAGATGAGGGAAGGATTTACAGGGGATCCCCAGTTGGGAAAAGCAGAAGTCCTGGGGAGTCCTACAAACAGTTGGTTGTGCCCTCACAGCAGCATGCAGAGTTAATGTTACTACCACGATTGTCCTTTTGCTGGTCACCTGGGAATAGAGAGTCAATGACAGGCTAAAGAAAAGTTTCTATCGGCCCAATATGCAAAATGAAGGAAAGGAATTCTGCAGGACGTGTGACCTGTGTGCAAAGCCGAAAAAGCCTCTAGGTCTCCACAAGTCTCCTTTGCATCCTTTCCTGGTGATCAAAGCAGCATTTTCAGGGTCACTCTAGATATCACGGGGCCCTTTCCCAGGTCAACTCAGAGAGGAAGGAGATTTGTAGTGGTGGGGGTGGATTGTGCCACCAGGTGTCCAGAAGCAATTGCTCAGTCTAACGTGGAAATTGAAAGCGTTTCTAAGGCGCTCTTCTCCATGTTCAGCAGGGTGGGCTTTCCAAATGAGACTGATCAGAACAGGGGTCAAATTTCATGTCCCAGCTATTGAGTAATTATGGAGGACGTGTGGGGTAAAACAGCTCAAATCTGCCCCTACCACCCAGAAACGAATGATTTAGTTGAGTGGTTCAGTGGGACCGTAAAATCTAGGCTGAGTGCATATGCAACCAAGAAATCCAGTGCCTGGGATAAGAACCACGAGGAGTCCTGTGGTACCTTAAAGACTAACAAATTTATTTGGGCATTAGCTTTCGTGGGCTGGAACCCACTTCGTCAGATGCATGAAGTGGAAACTTCAGTTTGGCAGGACCAGTGTTAACCAGACAACCAGCGCACACAGGTGCAGAAGTGGGCAATCTCTCCTGTGGCCACGAGACGACGCTGCAGCCTCGCACTTTCCCATTCTCCGGATTATCAGTAATTTTGATGATCCCCTCTGGCCCAGTCCCAATTAAATCAGATAAATGGGGTTCTGCTGTCCTTGTGAGCGATCATTTGATGCAGATGATCTGCTCCTAGTGTTACTCCATGGGGAAAAGTACAACATGCAGAACTGATGGGAGGGGCCTTCTGCGGCGGTGGAGAGGGGTCACGCTGTTATAAACAGGTTAAAAGTGTATCACAATAGTGATGCCAGGATCAAGATGCTATGCTGTGCAGAGGACTGTAAGACAGCCCCTCTTACTGATCTGATGCCTGAATCCCATAGTGATATCTCACCAGGGAGCACTGAGGTGTGTGAAGAGTTCACCTGAACTGAAAAGACAGAGGTTATGGCTCTGCTGCAAAGTCACTGGCAGGTATGGTCTGGCATCCCCGGCCTGACTCACAAGATGGTCCCCAAGCTTTACACTGGGGGATCACAAGCTGCACCCAGCAGAGCACACCAGGCAACGGATGAAATGCAGCAGCAAGTTCAAAAGGAGATGGCAAGCGTGCTGCACATGGGATTAAAGAGTCAAATTGTCCCTGGGCTTCTCCAGTTGTTATGGATCCCAAGAAAGATGGAGCCATAAGGATTTGTGTTGGTTACAGAAAACTTAACACTGTCACGGCTCTGGATACATACCCTGTGCCTAGAATTGATGATGTGCTAGACTCTTTAGCCAGGGCAAAGTTTCTAAGCACCTTGGATTGAACAAAGTGTCAGGCTCTGGTTCCAGGCAGTCAGGCCTGGTGGTTGGAGTGGTAGTCGGGATCGGGCTGAGAGCAGAGCTGAAACGGGGGTCTGGGGACAAACTGTGGGTCAGAACTGAGGTCAGAATCCATGGAGAAGCCAAATCAGTAGCGTAGTCAGAGTCCAGCTGCAGGCCAAAAGTCAAAACCGGGCTGGAGTCATTCCAGGGTTCTGGGGGTCAGGAGGCAGATGCAGGGATGGAGCGGGTCAGTAGCAGGGCTGGAGCAAGGCCAGAGTAGGGCACGGACAAGGCTGGAGTGGGCTGGAACAAGGCGGCAACATTGCGAGGCAGCAGGAGGGTTTGTCGCCGGGTGATGCTGTTGCACAGACTAACTTGTAGCTCAGGCGGGGTCAGTGAAATACCTGAGGACTGGGTCAGTGTTGGAGGGTGAGTCATGGCAGCTGAGTGAGCAGCCCTGGTCCGACTGCGGGTTTCCCTCACACAAAGGGATATTGGAAAATCCCCTTAGAAAGGGAAGCACAGAAAAAAATCCACCTTCATAACTGATTCGGGACTTTATGAATTTGAAGTTGTCGTTTGAGTTAATTAATGCAGGAGCCACATTACAGAGGCTTGTTAGCCAGTTGTTAGTGGGGTCCCAGGACTTTGCTAGAGCTCACGTAGATGACAGTGCTCTCTTCAGCAATTCCTGCTCAGATCATAACAATCAGGGCCGGCCCTAGGGGTGGGCGATGTGATCGGGGATGCCGGCCGAGTGCCATTAGCTGGCAGGCCTGGGCTGCCAGAATGTGGGTGAGTGTGGGCAGGCCTGGGGCGGGAGCCTCTGCCCAGCCAGGTGGGGAGTGGGCGATCCCATGCAGAGCTGCCACACCTCCATGGAGCCCTCTCCATGCCCTCCAGGCAGCACTAAGGCAGAACCATGCTCCCGCTCTCGCCATCCCTCCTCCCCTGAGGTCCACACGCTGAGCCAGGCTCTCCCTGCAGCCTCACATGGAAGCTGATGGCTTCTGATGCTGGATCAGCTGCGCCATCGAGGGCGGCCAGTGGGCACTGCCCAGCTTGCTGCTCTTCAGTGCCGGGCTCCTGGGGAACTTGCTTGCCCTCAATGGACCTCACTTCAGTATTGGGCAAATTGGTTGAAACTATCGTAAAGAACAAAATTGTCAGACACATAGATGAACATAATTTGTTGGGAAATACTCAACATGGTTTTGTAAAGGGAAATCATGCCTCACCAATCTACTAGAATTCTTTGAGGGGGACAACAAGCATGCGGACAAAGGCTATCCAGTGGATACAGCGTATTTAGATTTTCAGAAACTCTTTGACATGGTCCCTCACCAAAGGCTCTTAAGCAAAATAAGCAGTCATGGGATAAGAGGGAAGGTTCTCTTATGGATTGGTAACTTGTTAAAAGATCGGAAACAAAGGGTAGGAATAAATAGTCAGTTTTCAGAATGGAGGGAGGTAAATAGTGGTGTCCCCCAGGGATCTGTACTGGGCCCAGTCCTATTTAACATATTCATAAATGATCTGGGAAAAGGGGTAAACAGGGAGGTGGCAAAATTTGCAGATGATACAAAACTACTCAAGAGTTTAGTCCCAGGCAGACTGCGAAGAGCTACAAAAGGATCTCACAAAACTGGGTGACTGGGCAACAAAATGGCAGATGAAATTTAATGTTAATAAATGCAAAGTAATGCACATTGGAAAGCATAATCCTAACTCTACATATACAATGATGGGGTCTAAATTAGCTGTTACCACCCAAGAAAGAGATCTTGGAGTCATTGTGGATAGTTCTCTGAAATCATCCACTCAATGTGCAGCAGCAGTTAAAAAAGCGAACAGAACGTTAAAAGAAAAGGAGTACTTGTGGCACCTTAGAGACTAACCAATTTATTTGAGCATAAGCTTTCGTGAGCTACAGCTCACTTCATCGGATACTCACGAAAGCTTATGCTCAAGTAAATTGGTTAGTCTCTAAGGTGCCACAAGTACTCCTTTTCTTTTACGAATACAGACTAACACGGCTGTTACTCTGGAACAGAACGTTGGGAATCATCAAGAAAGCGATAGATAATAAGACAGAAAATATCATATTGCCTCTATATACATCCATGGTACACCCACACCTTGAATACTGCGTACAGATGTGGTCGCCCCTTCTCAAAAAAGATATATTGGAATTGGAAAAGCTTCAGAAAAGGGCAACACAAATGATCGGGGTATAAAACGGCTTCCGTATGAGGAGAGATTAATAAGACTGGGACTTTTCAGCTTGGAAAAGAGGCGACTAAGGGGGGATATGATCGACGTCTATCAAATCATGAGCGGTATAGAGAAAGTAAATAAGGAAGTGTTATTTACTCCTTCTCACAATACAAGAACAAGGGGCCACCAAATGAAATTAATAGGTAGCAGGTTTAAAACAAACACAAGAAAGTATTTGTTTCACGCAATGCACTGTCAACCTCTGGAACTCCTTGCCAGGGGTGTTGTGAAGGCCAATACTACAATGGGATTCAAAAGGGAGCTAGATAGATTCATGGAAGATAGGTCCATCAATGGCTATTAGCAGGATGGGCAGGAATGGTGTCCCTAGCCTCTGTTTACCAGAAGCTGGGATTGGGTGACAGCGGATGGATCACTTGATGGTAACCTGTCTGTTCATTGCCTTTGGGACACCTGCCATTGGCCACTGTCAGAGGACAGGATACTGGGCTTGATGGACCTTTGGTCTCACCCAGTATGGCCGTTCTTATGTTCTTATGACCTGCCACCTGCAGGACAGGCTGGGGAGGGGTGAAGAGAGACACACTTGTTGGATTTTAATGCTGTCAATGTTTGCAGAGGGACGGGGAGGAGGAGATAGAGGGACGGGAGGGGGAAAGGGCACGTAGAAGAGGGAATACAGGGAAGGGAGGGGACACAGAGAAAGGGAAGAGGAAACAGAAGGAGAGGAGGAAGCATGGAGGGGGAGGAGGGAATACAGGTGTGGGGCACGGGGAGGGGGAGCAATAGAGAGTGGGGAAGTTATTTGGGGAAGAGCGGATAGAGGGAGGGGCGATGGGGAGGCTGGGGATAAGGGGTGCAAAGAATAGAGCCAGGGGGTGATCCAGAGGCTGCTGTGTTGTTACTGTGCGCATAACTGTGTCCTGTGTCCCTTCTTTTTCCTTGTAGAAGGAGTTTTGGCGCGCACAGGTACGTATCTGGGCCTGGGCTGGGATTGTGTCATTAGTCGGGGGATGCGAAGGCAGAATTAGGAGGGGCCGGGTACACACTGGGGCCCTGCTCACTGCCTCCAGCCCCAGGCTGCCTCCCCTATCTACCTTCCTGTCTCTCTGTCCCAGTTCATCACCCCAGCAGAGGGGATCTCCCCTGTAACCATCCCATTGACCCTTCCCCAGAGCAGCCAGCCGGGACCCCGCTCCCACTGATCACCGTGGCAGGACTGCGGGTCGTTGTCACCCCCAGCTGGAGAAGCCCTGGGCTGCAGTGAGACTGGTGGGAGCTGACACCCTGGTACTAAACACAGTGTCAGCGTCGCTGAACGAACCTTCACCCGCTGTGCTTCCCCTGCCCTGCCAGAAACCAGGCCCCTCCAGCAGCCCCACCCCACCATGGACCTGCAGGCTGGGGAGGGGTGAAGAGAGATGCACCTGTTGGATTTTAATGCTTTCAATGTTTACAGAGGGAGGGGAGGAGGGGATAGAGGGACGGGAGGGGGAAAGGGCACGTAGAAGAGGGAATACAGGGAAGGGAGAGGACACAGAGAAAGGGAAGAGGAAACAGAAGGAGAGGAGGAAGCATGGAGGGGGAGGAGGGAATACAGGTGGGGGGCATGGGGAGGGGGAGCAATAGAGAGCAGGGAAGTTATTTGGGGAAGAGCGGATAGAGGGAGGGGCGATGGGGAGGCTGGGGATAAGGGGTGCAAAGAATAGAGCCAGGGGGTGATCCAGAGGCTGCTGTGTTGTTACTGTGCACATAACTGTGTCCTGTGTCCCTTCTTTTTCCTTGTAGGAGGTGAGGAGGCAGTTCTGTGTACGTATCTGGGCCTGGGCTGGGATTGTGTCATTCGTGGGGGGATGCGAAGGCAGAATTAGGAGGGGCCGGGTACACACTGGGGCCCTGCTCACTGCCTCCAGCCCCAGGCTGGCTCCCTTATCTACCCTCCTGTCTCTGTTCCTACTCACCACCGCAGTAGACAGGATCGCCCCTGTAACTGTCCCACCGACCCTTCCCCAGACCAACCAGCCAGGACCCCTTTCCCACTGATCACCATGGCAGGACTGGGGGTCGTGACTCCCAGCTGGAGAAGCCCTGGGCTGCAGGGAGCCTCGTGGGAGCTGACTCCCCTGGTACTAAACACAGTGTCAGAGTCTCAGAATGACCCTGTGCCCGTGGTGCTTTCCCCTGCCTTGCCAGAGCCCAGCCCCTCCACCTTCCAGCACCCCCACCCCACCTTGGACTTGGTGCCCACAAGACAGGCTGGGGAAGGGTGAAGGGAGATGTGCTTGTTGTATTTTAATGCTATCAGTGTTTGCACACGGAGGGGCAGGAGGGAATAGAGGGAGGGAAGGAGGCAGGAGCAGGTGGACAGGGGAATACAGGGAAGGGTTGGGGCACAAGGAAAGCAGAAACAGAAGGACAGGAGGAATCCTAGGGAGGGGACCAGGGAATAGAGCAGTGGGTCTCAAACTTTTGCACTGGTGACCACTTTCACGTAGCAAGCCTCTGAGTGCGACGCCCCTTATAAATGAAAAATATATAAAAATGTGTTTAACACCATTATAAATGCAGGAGGAAAAGTGGGGTTTGGGGTGGCGACTGACAACTCACGACCCCCTATGTAATAACCTCACAATTCCCTGAGGGGATCCGACCCTCAGTTTGCGTACCCCTGGAATAGAGGGAGCAGAGGGAGGGGAGAGAAGATGGGAAGGGTGAGGAGGGAAGGGAGGAGGAAGACAGGGGCGGGAGGGAATAGAGGGACAAGAAGGGGCACGGGGAGCAGGGAATAAAGGCAGGGGAGTGTGCTGGGGTTGGGGAAAGAGGGAATATAGTGATGCGAGGGACACGTGAGTGGCAGGAGAAGTGCTTAATTTGTAATGAAAGAGGTGCCTGGGCTCAAGCAATTAGGTGCTGGGGCTCAAGAAATGTTCTTACATTCATAACTAATGCAGGAAGCCCAGCAGTATAGGGGCTATGAACTGCCAAGCCCAGAGGAGCTGGGGCTTATCCCTGACAAGCCCTGGCACAAATTAAGCACTGGGAAGGAGGGAATAGAGGTAAGGGAGGGGCCCTGGGGAGAGGGCAGAGGGAATAGAGCATGGGGAAGTAGCAGAGGGGGAGTGAGGGGGTAAGATAGGAATGGGAGGGACATGTGGCTCAGGAGGAGGGAATAGGGGGAGGGGAAGGTTAAGGGGTAGATAGATGAGGCCGTAGAGGGATGGGAGGTGACACGAGGGAACAGAGGGAAGTGACGGGGAGAATGGACTAGAGGGTGGAGAGAGGCTACAGAGAGGGAAGAGAGATGTATTGGGGGCAGAGCAAATAGAAGGATGGGAGGGGGCATGAGTTAGGTCTGAAGAAATAGAGGGAGAGGAGGCATCATGGAGGGGGCAGGAGGGATAACGGAATGGGAGGGTGCAGCGGGACAAGGTGGAAGGAATGGAGGGAGGATGGATGCGGAGGCTGGGGAGAAGGGGTGCAATGAATAGAGGCAGGGGGTGGTTTGGAAGCTGCTGTTGCAGTTGTTACTGTGGGTACAATTGTGTCTTGTGTCCCTTCTTTTGCCTTGTAGGGAGAACCACTATATGTAGGGCCCTACCAAATTCACCATCCATTTTTGTCACTTTCATGGTCCTAGGGTTTTACAAATCGTAAATGTCATAATGTCAGACATTTCAATCTGAAATTTCCTGGTGTTGTAATTATCAGGGTTCCTGACCCCAGAAGGGGTTGTGGTGGGGCTTGTGGTATTGCCACCCTTCCCTCAGCGCTGCTGCTGGTGGCGGCCCTGCCTTCAGAGCTGGTCGAGTGGAGAGCGGCGGCTGCCGGCCGGGATCCCAGCTCTGAAGGCAGAGCCACCCCCAGCAGCAGCCCAGAAGTCAGGGTGGCCTGGTCTGGTGTTGCCGCCCTTCCGTCTGCGCCGCTGCCTGCAGAGCCGGGCCCTCAGTCAGCAGCCGCCGCGCTCTGGCCGCCCAGCTCTGAAGGCAAAAGCGCAGAAGTGAGGGTGGCAAAACCGCAATCCCCCTAAAATAACCTTGCGACCCCCAATTTGAGAAACGCCGGTCTCCCTGTGAAATCTGTGTAGTACAGGGTAAAACCACACAAAAGACCAAATTTCACGGAGGGAGACCAGATTTCACAGTCCGTGATGCGTTTTTCATGGCCGTGAATTTGGTAGGGCGGTAACTATATGAAGGTCCCCAACCGCTGGTACGTAGCTGGACCTGGGCTGGGATTGTGTCGTAAGCGGGGGGATGCGCAGGCAAAATGAGGAGAGTCCAGGTACAGGCTGGGGCCCTGCTCATTGCGTCCAGCCCCAGGCTGGCTCCCCTCTCTACCTCCTGTCTCTCTTACTCATCACCCCACCAGAGGGGGTCTCCCCTATAACCCTCCCACTGACCCTTCCCCGGAGCAGCCAGGATCCCCTCCCCTACTGATCCCCAGGGCTGGCTCTGCCTTTTGTCTCCCAGCTGCTCCCCAGACTCTGTCCCAGGCTGCCTTGCTGATCTCCTGCTTCCACCTAGGGCCTGATCAATAAGAATATAAGAAAATAAAAACGGCCATACTGGGTGAGACCAAAGGTCCATCAAGCCCAGTATCCTGTCCTCTGACAGTGGCCAATGGCAGGTGCCCCAAAGGCAATGAACAGACAGGTTATCATCAAGTGATCCATGTCCTGTCACCCAATCCCAGCTTCTGGCAAACTGCGGCTCGGGACACCATCCCTGCCCATCCTGGCTAATAACCATTGATGGGCCTATCTTCCACGAATCTACCTAGCTCCCTTTTGAACCCCGTTATACTACTGGCCTTCACAACATAACACAACAATCAGTGGCCAAGCCCCTCCTCGCCGCTTGCTTTAATGGGGCAGGGACCTAGCTGGGTGTCTGCTGAATCATCCCCCTTTGTTCAGTGATGCTCACAGCCCTGCAGAGACCCTGGGCAGAGCTTGCCTGGAACTAACCTTGTCAGCAGCTCTTATCGGCCCTTCGCCCCCTGGCCACACCAGAGCCCAGCCCCCTTCAGCCTCCAACACCCTGTCCCGTATTCACAGTGTCTGGTCTAGGCCTGGCCTTTAGCCAGACCCTTGGGAGTGACCCCATCAGTGTCCAGGTCCCCAAGGACTCACACAGTTCCACAGGGGCAGGCCCAGGCCGCCACAACTCTGAAACTGGGCCTTCGGCACCAGCGATCCCTGTCTCCCTCTGCGCTCCCTGCAGTGAGTCCAGCCAAGCCTGACACCTGTGGGAGAGTTTTTCTACCCCATCAGGGCACAAGGCTCCCACTCAGAATGTGCAGGGCCAGCAGGCAGCCTTTTCCAAAACAGGTAACAATCGATTATCTCCTGAAGCACAAAATCTGAAAGTCCCTGGGTTAGTGTGAGAGAGGCAGGGGGCAGCCAGGGTTCATTGTCCCCCGCTGCCCTGCCCTCCATCCCTGCTGCCTCTGTCCCCTGTGTCTCCCGGTCCCAGTGCCCTGCCTGTCTGTGCATCCTGCTCATCTCCACACCAACACCTGACACCGTCTCTCTTTATTCTCCTCCACAGCCTCAACAGAAGAGACGTCAGGTAAGTCACTTGCTCTAAGGGTTGATGTCCAGTCACTGACCACTCCCATTGCCTTTTCCAGATCCTCCATCGATACGGGTAGATTCCAGCCCAGACAGTTCTAGTGGTGCTATGTCTTGAATACCTAGCCCTGATCTCCCGTGGCCTAGGGAGAAAATGAATTTTCAGTGCCAAGAGGCTTGATACAGATAGTTCATAAATTCCCACAGTCATCACACATGCCCCCCACCCCCACAAGGGACCTACAGGGCATTGAGGAGTTAGGGGGGATATATCTCTGGGGTGGGTGATTTGTGGGACATGGAAAGGGGATTATTCCCTCTGCCTCTCCTCCCCAATCTCCCACTGTCCCCTCTTCCCCTGGGGCCGAGGAGGGTCGGGCTCAGTGACGGGCACAGGGACCCTCACAGGCCTGTCACGGACACAGAGGGGTATTTGTCTCCTCCCAACACACAGTTTAACTCCCTCCCCAAACAGCCGCAGCAGCAAAGCAACCGCTCAGGTTAATGGGAGCAGCAGGCGCAGAGGGCTCAGGATTGGAGTCACATTCATGTCCCCCAGCCCAGCTGGCTGAATGTGCAGAGGGGAGGGGCACATGGTGCCCCCATCCTCTAGGGGAGCTGGACTCTGACCTGGCTGCAAGGGGAGGCTGCTCTGGCTGCTGGGGAAGGGTGGGGACAGGTCCCTCGGCTGCTCTACTCAGCGACCCTGGGCAGTTACTGATGGGAGCAGGAGCTTATGAAATTTCCCCCCCATTAGCACTACTCCCCCACCCCAAATGCCCCTCTGCAGCACCTCAACCCTTAGCCACCCCCTGCAGAAACTGCAAAGGGTGGAGTGTGGGGGTGGGGACTGGAGGGAGGGGAGGAGGGATACCAGGGAACAGATGTGGTGGGGGGAGGGAAGCTGGAGGGAGCGGGGAAGGAATCAGGATATTTCTTTTATATATATAATACATCTTGTTTTCATCCTGTCAATGCCTGTTTCCCCTTCTCTGTGTAAAAAGGATTAGTTGGCAGCCACTCACTGTTCGCAGAGAGCAAAGCCAGGCTGACTTAGAGGAGATGGTGTGGTCCTTTGCTTCTGGTAGACAGAGACACCTGGTCTAAGGGACCTGTGTTTAAAAGGTTTCAAATTATTGCAGAGGCATCGCACCTAAAGTTTAGAAACCTCAAAAAACTTGATAAGTCCACTCTTGGACTTGTCCAACAAACTGTGGAAAAGCAGCCAATGCCACTGACTGATACATGCAAGAGAGACCATTTATAGTGCGCTGGTCCGAAAGGGAAGGGGAAAAGCCTGGCATGGAAAGGGGTCCCCGGTTTGTTCCTTGGAAAGAGGAGAAGGGGACTAAGCACCCAGCAGCCCAGTACCAGTCACCTCCTGGTAACACTAATTATCAGACCCCAGGCCAAAGGGATGGCCCAAAATGGTGTTTCTTACTCACATCCCTTGGACACATGAAGAAACAATGCCCTAAGTATGAAGAACGAGGAGTACTTGTGGCACCTTGGAGACTAACAAATTTATTTGGGCATAAACTTTCCTGGGCTAAAACCCACTTCATCCGATGCATGCACTGTTCACTGATGCCGGTAACACAGGTCTAGGGGCCTTGCTAACGCAAGCCGGTGAAAGCAATAGGAAACATCCTGTTGCTTTTTAAAATAAAAAACTGACACCCAGTGAATAAAATTACTCTGTCTTAGAAAAAGACTGTTATGTGATTGTGTGGGCAGTCCGGCAGCTAAGGCCTTCCCTGTTCAGCCAAAAATTCAGGGTTCTAACAGACCACTCTCCAGAACAAAAGCTCCCAACTCCAGACTGCCATGTTGCAGTCGAGAGCTTCAAGACTATCACACAGAAATAGTCCGTATTAAGGGCCAGGAAAAGGGAGTGGCAGACACACTCTAAAGGCCAGAGGGTCTGAGCTGACTCATGTGGATCAATGTAGGGGGTGAGCTGTGACCCAGGGACCTTTTAGTGCCAAACGGCAGAGGGCACAGGGGGTGCAGAGGGTTTTACAGGGATCCTCTGGATCAGATCTGTGCATAATCCCAAAGGGTGGCATGTGAGGTCTCTACTGAGAGCCAGTCGTCCATTAGCCCTCATGATCACTGCAAAATGTATGTACAGAGAATATTTAGGGAGTTATGTATCTATTCTGAAAATTATGTTCTTAAGGATTTGGGATTCAGGCAGGTAGCCAGAGGTAACAATCCTCAGCACTGTACCTCCCAGGTAAGAGGTAACAGACACCTCTCTCCCTGCCTGGTTCTTTGTGTATGTTGCATTGTGTACCTCACCCAGAGTGCCTGTTAGCATTCTGAGCCAATTGCTGATGAAGAAATTTTAAAATCTACAAGACTGGAAATCTACAGGAAGAATCAGTCAGGAGGGGGGTGTCCTGTTTATGCATAAAGCCATAGGATTGTTCGGATAGACCCAGGGGTGCCCAGGGACACCCTGGATCCTTTACCAAGGAATAAAGTGACAGCATGTTTGTCTCATGAAAGAAGGTCACAGATTGCCTGGCTGAAAAGCATTGGAATGATTTGGGGCGAGCAATTCCTTATTAGACAGGAGAGGAGCTTGTTAATTAAGTCTAGATTCTAGAATGCATGCATACCTTGAACGCATGAAGAAACACTGCCCTAGCTGATTCCCCCTCTGCTTCCGTGCCACCCTCCAAGGAATCCCTGATGAGATCCAGGGACCTCTGACCTTTCTCCCCTGCAGGAGGTCAAGTGGGGGTAAACCCTGTGGACTCTTGGGGCTCCACCCAGTAAGCAAATAACAGTAAGGGTAACATAACATCCCAGGCACTTGATTTCTTGGTTGCATACGTTCTCAGCATTGATTTTAGTGTCCCATTGGTCATCTCAGCTACACCACTGGTTTCAGGGAGGTATGGGACAGATTTGAGCTGTTTTACCCCACACATCCTGCATAATGACTCAATAGCTGGGACATGAAATTCAACCCTATTCTGGGAAGATCTCATTTGGAAAGTCTACCCTGCTGAACATGGAGAACAGCACCTCAGGAACTGCTTCAGTTTCCACATTAGACAGAGAAATTGCCTCTGGATACCTGGTGGCAAAATCCTTCCCCACAAATATAAATCTTTTGCCTCTCTGAGTTGACCTGTGATATGTAGAGCAACCCTAAAAATGTGATTACCAGTAAAGGAGGCGAAGAAGATTTGTGGAGACCTACAGGCTTTTTCTCCTTTTGACACAGGTCACATGTCCTGCAGTCGTCTTTTCCTTCGTTTCGCATATTGAGCCAATGAAAATTTTTCCCAGGTGACCAGCAAAAGGACGGTCGTGGGCTAGTAACATTAACTCTGCATGCTGCAGTGAGGGCACAATCAACTGTTTGTAGGACTCCCCAGGACTTCTGCTTTTCCCAACTGGGGATCCCCTGTAAATCCTTCCCTCATCTATAAAAAGCATCCCCCTGTTCTCTCTCTCTGGGGCATTACTGTGGCTGGCCTCCCTTCTGCTTTCCAGTGAGGGGTCACACTTTCCTCTGCAGCAAACTCCATTGGGCTTTTGCTTCCACTGAGAGCTCTGATAGGTAAGAGAAGCGACTCCTCATCCCCCTCCCCTGCAGACACATCCCTATTTTCTCCCCTCTCAGCTCCTCTCCCTACTCTGCATTTACCTCTGGAAACTTTGGGACATATTCCCTCTTGCCGTGGGTCACAATATCCACACCTGTGGGCAGTGATATTATGGCATTTCACACCAATACATCAGCTAGTAAATTTCTAAGAATCCCAACATTTAAGGTACCCCCTAAACCTTCCCTTCTAATTCAATGCAGGGTAAAGGAACTGGGGTTCTAAATTTGCCAAAGGCCAGGAGTTTTACCTCCTCCCCTGAGATTATATCACCCTCCTTAATCACATCCCTCCTGACTAGGGAAATCTGTGCTCCAGTGCCTCTCCAACCCAGCACAGGTTACCATTTCCCTTGGACTATTTAATAAACTCTTCGTGTTCCTGCAGGAGGCCAGGGCTGACAAAATTAACTAGATTCCCCTCTGGCAACACTGAAGTCTCTGACTCGAGGGTAGCTACATTTAGGGGGAAAGGAGTCCAGGAGAGCTGGCTGTATTTTAAAGAATCCTTATTGAGGTTGCAGGAACAGACCATCCTGATGTGTAGAAAGAGTAGTAAATATGGCAGGCGACCAGCTTGGCTTAACAGTGAAATCCTTGCTGATCTTAAACACAAAAAAGAAGCTTACAAGAAGTGGAAGATTGGACAAATGACCAGGGAGGAGTATAAAAATATTGCTCAGGCATGCAGGAGTGAAATCAGGAAGGCCAAATCACACTTGGAGTTGCAGCTAGCAAGAGATGTTAAGAGTAACAAGGAGGGTTTCTTCAGGTATATTAGCAACAAGAAGAAAGTCAAGGAAAGTGTGGGCCCCTTACTGAATGGGGGACGCAACCTAGTGACAGAGGATGTGGAAAAAGCTAATGTACTCAATGCTTTTTTTGCCTCTGTCTTCACGAACAAGGTCAGCTCCCAGACTACTGCACTGGGCAGCACAGCATGGGGAGAAGGCGACCAGCCCTCTGTGGAGATAGAAGTGGTTCAGGACAATTAAGAAAAGCTGGACGAGCACAAGTGCATGGGGCTGGATGCGCTGCATCGGAGGGTGCTAAAGGAGTCGGCAGATGTGATTGCAGAGCCATTGGCCATTATCTTTGAAAACTCATGGTGATCAGTGGAGGTTCCGGATGACTGGAAAAAGGCTAATGTAGTGCCCATCTTTAAAGTTAGAAGGAGGATCCGGGGAACTACAGGCCTGTCAGTCTCACCTCAGTCCCTGGAAAAATCATAGAGCAGGTCCCCAAGGAATCAATTCTGAAGCACTTAGAGGAGAGGAAAGTGATCAGGAACAGTCAGCATGGATTCACCAAGGGCAAGTCATGCCTGACTAACCTAATTGCCTTCTATGATGAGATAACTGGCTCTCTGGATGAGGGGAAAGCAGAGGACGTGTTATTCCTTGACTTTAGCAAAGCTTTTGATATGGTCTCCCACAGTATTCTTGCCAGCAAGTTAAAGAAGTATGGACTGGATGAAGGGACTATAAGGTGGATAGAAAGCTGGCTAGATCATCAGGCTCAACGGGTAGTGATCAATGGCTCCATGTCTAGTTGGCAGCCGGTATCAAGCGGAGTGCCCCAAGGGTCGGTCCTGGGGCCAGTTTTGTTCAATATCGTCATTAATGATATGGACGATGGCATGGACTGCACCCTCAGCAAGTTTGCAGATGACACTAAACTGGGAGGAGTGATAGATACGCTGGAGGGTAGGGATAGGTTACAAAGGGACCTAGACAAGTTAGAGGAGTGGGCCAAAAGAAATCTGATGAGGTTCAACAAGGACAAGTGCAGAGTCCTGCACTTAAGAAGGAAGAATTCCATGCACCGCTACAGACTAGGGACCGAATAGCTAGGCAGCGGTTCTGCAGAAAAGGACCTAGGGGTTACAGTGGACGAAAAGCTGGATATGAGTCAACAGTGTGACCTTGTTGCCAAGAAGGCTAATGGTACTTTGGGCGGTATAAGTAGGGGCATTCCCAGAGGATCGAGGGAAGTGATCGTTCCCCTCTATTCGACATTGGTGAGGCCTCATCTGGAGTACTGTGTCCAGTTTTGGGCCCCACACTACAAGAAGGATGTAGAAAAACTGGAAAGAGTCCAGTGGAGGGCAACAAAAATGATTAGGGGGCTGGAGCACATGATTTATGAGGAGAGGCTGAGGGAACTGGGATTGTTTAGTCTGCAGAAGAGAAGAATGAGGGGGGATTTGATAGCTGCTTTCAACTACCTGAAAGGGGGTTCCAAAGAGGATGGATCTCGACTGTTCTCAGTGGTAGCAGATGACAGAACAAGGAGTAATGGTCTCAAGTTGCAGTGGGGGAGGTTTAGGTTGGTTATTAGGAAAAACTTTTTCACTAGGAGGGTGGTGAAGCACTGGAATGGGTTACCTAGGGAGGTGGTGGAAGCTCCTTTCCTGGAGGTTTTTGAGGTCAGGTTTGACAAAGCCCTGGCTGGGATGATTTAGTTGGAATTGGTCCTGCTTTGAGCAGGGGGTTGGATATTGGGCAGGGGGTCACGGGGGCAGTCAGGGGACAGGAAGCAGGGGACGGTTGGATGGGGCAGAGGTTCTGGGGGGGGGGCGATCAGGGAGCAGGGCGGGTTGGATATGCATGGGAGTCCCAGGGAGCCTGTCAGGGGCCGGATATGTGGATAGGGGTCGGGGCAGTCAGGGGACAGGGAGCAGGGGGGTTGGATAGGGGGTGGACTAGATGACCTCCTGCGGTCCCTTCCAACCCTGATATTGTATGATTCTATGACTGGACAGCTCAGGATAGGGGGTGGGGCCCCCAGGGGGCGGTTAGGGGCGGGGGATCCTGGGAGGGGGCGGTCAGGGGACAAGGAGTGGGGGGGGTTGGATGGGTCAGGAGTTCTGAGGGGGGCAGTTGGGGGTGGGAAGTGGGAGGGGGTGGATAGGGGGTGGGGGCCAGGCTGTTTGGGGAGGCACAGCCTTCACTACCCGGCCCTCCATACAGTTTCGGAACCCCGATGTGGCCCTCAGGCCAAAAAGTTTGCCCACCGCTGGTCTAGGTTTACTTGATCCTGCCTCTCTGCATGGGTGCGGGGGAAGGATAGCTCAGGTTTGAGCATTGGCCTCCTAAACCCAGGGTTGTGAGTTCAATCCTTGAGGGGGCCGTTTAGGGATCTGGGGCAAAAATTGGGGATTGGTCCTGCTTTGAGCAGGAGGTTGGACTCGATGACCTCCTGAGGTCCCTTCCAACCCTGATATTCTATGAAGGGAATGACTAGATGACTTCTCAAGGTCCCTTCCAGTCCTACACTTCTATGTTTGTATTTTGTTTTAATGGTTCTTTGTTCAGTATAAGGGGAAAGCAACTCCTTCTATGATTCTTTACCACTGCTGTTTATAATTATTATTTGTATGCAGTAGTACCTAACAGCCCCATTGTGCTAGGTGCTGTACAGACACAGAACAAAAAGACAGCCCCTGCCCCAAGGGGTTTACAATCTCAGCCTTGAGCTGTCTTTGCTGAAGGAGCTGTGGGCTGTTCCCTAACTACTCCTCATTGCTTCTGGATCTGGTGGACCTGTCCTCACTCAGGGACTGCCCATGACAAAGGGGATGTGACCTATGGCCTCTTTCTCTTTCCCAGTCCTTCCCTCTCACCATCTCAAGGGGAAGTGTCCTCCTGCCCTTCTGTTCCTAGCCTCTTCTGGACATATCCTGGGAGGTGGGAACACCTCCTCTAGTACCCATATTGAGAAGGATGTGGCCCCTAACTCACTAATGGCTTTCTCCAGGATGCCATCTGCAGGCATAAAAATGCTTTTTGTAATTACAGGCTTTACATTAAAAGGGGGTGCTTGTAGCAACCCCTCTAATTACATCTAACACTTTCTATTATAAAGGATTTTATGACTTTTTTTTAACAAGCTCTCACCCTTCCATTGTTTGCAGCAGGCTCTGATATTCAGCAAGGGAAATACCCTCTTGCCTTTTGTTTCTCCCATGAAATTCTGCTCAGGTCTGACTTTTAGAATTCACCATTTTCCTTCCCCCCACTTGCCTTTCTCGGGGAATTTGTGCCACAGTCACTGACTATTCGGAGGCTGGGCTCTACCTCTGCCAAAGCAAGAGCAGGAGCCCAGGCTGTACTTGGAACACCAGGGAGCTGCTGCAGCAGATATAGGGGAGTGGCAAAGGGGAGAAAGTTGACCTGAGCTTTTCTCATCCTCCCTGGATGGAGCACATCGCACAGTGGCCCCCACACTCCTCTGCAGGCACCATAATGGGCAAGAGCTTCCCCAAATCTCAAGGGAGGGTGCGAAAGGAAGGAAGGAAGGCCTGGCACTCACCAACCACCCCCAGACACTGCACATGTGGCCCCAGCAGCCCATTCCCTGACTCCTGGGGGCATCACATGGGGTAGGAGCTCCCTCACCTTCTGCAAGGATGGAAAGAGCTGGGACAGGTTCCCTACAATCACCCGTAGACCCAACGCCTGGATCCAGCATCCATTCCCCCGCTCTGACATAACAGACTTCTACTGCTGCCAGCTAATGTAGTTAGTGCTGTACCCCAAGTGGTGGCAGTCTGTGCTGCCCTGATGACGGCTCTTGGCTCACACCTTGCTAATGATGCCTGGTTGGGGTGGGGGGGATTTCTTTTACCGTTTTCCTTTAAAACAAAACCATAGGAAATTACCCACAAGATAAATCAAGAACATTGCTTTGATTGCAAAGTCAAGCACTCAAAAGTTAGGAAATGCCCAGGTATAGGGTTGCCTGTGCAACCTCAGATTGTGTATGCATTATTATACAGCCTTTAATGATATGATCATGTACTATTTTTTGCACAGAAACCATGTCTCATTCATTGGACAAGATGGATGCACAAGGGGGTTTCCTAACTTCTGAGTGTATACTAGTTACCAACCAGCTTTCACAAAGCAAACTGCATTTATTCTTAGGGCAAAAGCACTACAGATAAAACATATAAAAACCAAGAAACCTATTTGCATGCTCAAAGTTTACCAGAAGTCAACGCGACTCCAACACAGAGCTCTGTTAGGTGTCACTCTTTCAAGCCCCACAGCTGGGTTTGCCCTCTTGGTTACAGGTTAATGTTAAATTTTAGATCAGGAACAAGAACAAAACTGGGACAGTTCAGCTATCTCTTTATACAGCTTGGGCCTTTGATGTCCGGCCTCCTCTACCAGGGAATCACCAATCAATGGCCCTCTCCTCAGGTGCAAAGCTTGAAAAGGCTGGGGGGGAGGTTGGAATCTGCATTAATTGCTCCCCAGGAATTCCCCAGGCAACCCACTTAACACTTATAGTCACTAAAGTCTAGTTGTTCTGGCACATTACAATATATTCTTTGGAACTCCTCACACTTCCCAGGTCTCCCATCTGTCACACTGGGGAGCTGCATAATGAGCTAGAGGGAAGGGATGCAAGTCATTCTGGGAGCGGGACGGGGACCTGGCTGGGCGTCTGGCCAGGAGAGGGCTCCATGGTACGCAGTGAACTGGAGAAAGCAGTGGTTGCTAGAGGGTGATCTGGCTCAGGGGAAGAGTCATGCGGCTATGTGGGAGAGGCATGGCTGCCATATTGGTGCAGCTTCATGTGTGACATTTAATGTAAATTAATTAATGCATATTCACAAATAATTTACCTATGGAGGAAACTCTGGCTTTAAAAATGTGTTTGGATTTGATGCTGGTGAAAGGCAATGGATGAGAGCCCTGGTGTGTGAAG
Source organism: Chelonia mydas (assembly GCF_015237465.2). NCBI lineage: Eukaryota > Metazoa > Chordata > Testudines > Cheloniidae > Chelonia > Chelonia mydas. The sequence continues at coordinate 11,363,742 of NC_051246.2, read as the reverse complement.
TCCTCTGTCTATCTACAGGGCAGCAGCAGGGCAAGCTTCCCTCAAGAACTGCCCTGCCAGCATGGTTCAGCCCTGATATGGAGGGAACTTCCTCTAGGTGTCACACAGGCAGTTCAGTGTCCTTGGCCAGGCAGTTCTTGGCCTCTCTGCTGAATCTGCCAGTTTATGCAGAGATGGTGGTGAGTTGAGGCTTGGGAACAGCAGCTGAGACTCTCCCAAACTCCTTCCATGTAGCAGCCACTAAACATGCATTAGGTGGGAACAACTTTTAATCTCCACTGAGCTGAGCTGGATTCATAGTTACGACCTACTGGCTCTGCAGCTCATTAGCAATGCCCTGGAACATCCAGCCCCCAACAAGCGCCAGTGTTACACCTTCATGTATGAGACTGGACAGATACTATAGCACATCTAGTTCTGACCTTTCTGGAGCTTACAGGAGGGACTTCCCTTCTCTGGACATGCAAACATCTCCCACATGCTGCTCTCAGTCTCCTTCTAACAACCCACAGGGCAAAGTGACCCATGTGCCCTCAGCAATGTACTGCCCCCTGTGGGCTGAGCTAGGAACAACTGTGCTGACCCTGCTCAAGCCCTTGTACTCGGGGTAGTCACCTTTCTGCCAGCGCGAGTAAAGAACCCTCCTTTTCTTACATGACTATTGAACTGGAATCCACCAGAGAGCTGGGGCTGGGCAGCCTGGTGCTAGACACACCCACAGTGCCTGTCTCTCGAACAGGGACTCATGTGCCACAGTACGCACAGGGACCCCCTGCGGAGTGCAGGCTGGGGAGGGGGGGTCAGTTACAAGACTCTGTATTAGTGGAAAGCAAACAGTTTGGGGGAGGTTCATTTCAGGTCTCTTGGCCAGGGAGTCTCATGAGAACAGGTTTAATGTGAGATTTCCAGCACCTCCAGGTTTTCACCCCACTGGCTATAAAACAAAACAACGTCCCACCCGGTACTGCTGCCTCCAGCCCCAGGGTAGAGGCACACACAGACCTTGGAAGAGAAAGAGGCAGAGGTTTAATCCAAACCCAGGTTGGGGTGAAGGTTTGGGTCACCTCCCATTTTATCCAAACAGTGTCACCTCATCCCTCACTGATGTCTGATGTCTAACACTCGGTCTCTCTCTCTCTCTCTCTCTCTGTTTAAGCAGAACTTTAATGAAGGAGACCGTGGTGAGCCAAGGCAGCTAATTCAGCTGGAGAAGGGGAAGATGCTGGTGAATGAAGGAACCTTACAGTTCTGCCTAGAACAGCCACATCTGAGGGATGTCCCCGTCTGTGTGATCTCCATTCTTGGGGAGGAGCGCAAAGGGAAATCCTTCCTGCTCAACTACCTGCTACGCAGGCTCCAGAACCTGGTGAGGCCTCCTAACTCTGGCTAAGGCCGTGCACTGCATGCTCATCCCTTGTGTAACCGATTGGCTGCTAGTGGCTGGAGGGAGGCAGGGCTAGTGTCTGACCGCTAGTGGAGATTCTGTTTTTATATTGGCCTAAAGGGGCTTTTACTTTTGGGGATGAGTCCCTGGCTAAGGGCCATTGGGGACAGGGGTATAAACTCCCTTCATACTATACAATAAGTGTCTCTTGTCCAGTTCAGAGTAGAGGCTTCATTAACATAGAGTCTCATTAAGTGAAGGGGGTCCCATCTTTAGCACTGTCAGAGGAATAGAATTATGGATGATAATTACTTTTTTCTTTTGCTGATCATTGGCTGGTAAATTATCCTAGTAATCCGATGATCAAATGAATTTAATCCCACTGTCTAAAATATGGGGCTTACTCTCTATCCCAATGCAGAAGTTAAACCTGATGGAATGTGGGAAACAATATTAAAATCTTACCTAGTGAGCAAAAACGCAGACAGCAGGGACTGTTACAGTAAACACACCCATCCACCCCCTGCCAGCCTTAACCCAGATGCTTGCCCACACTCTCTTTAGTTTCAGAAGCAGTTTGGCCTACATCACCACAGGGAAAGGCAGATATGGTGTGAGGGGAAGGACAATTAACATCTTGCCAGAGGTCTAAACACCCCTGACTTTTCCTGGTGAAGATTTTAGGGCCAGATTCTGATGCCCTTTCTTATGCCAACTAGCATCTACTCCACATGGGAGTGCTCATGGATTAAGGTACTAAGATAAGGGTATCAGAGTCTGGACCTCAGATCCTGTAACCGACCCGGTTGAGGTGGGTGGTGTGAGGGCTGAGGTGCACCAGTCTCTTTAGGGGTCTGTTAGAGGCTCTGTTACCCACAAGCTGGGAGGCAAGTGCTGTAGGTGCTCCCAGCACGGGCTCTATAGGCTCCAGCCCTCGTGGGTTCCCATAAACACTCGCAGGGTGCAAGGAAGAGAGGATGCTTTACAAGGGCTGCCAGGGACTGTAACACATACGGAAAAGATCATCCCAGCATTTCCTAAAACTAGCCCATAGGGACAGCCCCATGCAGGGTATAACAGTAACTATGCCTTGTTGGGGTTCCGTCCACACATCCTCTAGCTGTGCATGAGCTGGGGCTCTCTGACAAACTCGATCCCTTCTGACCTCAAGATGTCTCACATTTGCGGGGTTTGATGCACGTCTCTCCCTTTCTGATCTCTCTGACAGCACCCACCTCAGCTGACAGGCCTCTTCCTGACACCTGTCTGAGAGTGGAATCTCCTGATTCCTCCACTCTCAGACCAGGAGTTGGCACACTACCCCGTTTACCAACTGCTAACCACCCTGCAGCTCCAACTGGGTTCCAGACACGTGTGTTTCCTCTTTTGGAACCGGTGATTAGTGATATAGTGACCAACAGACTCCTTAAAACTGAGTGTTTTTATTTAACAGTTGGAGCAAAACATTCGAGAAAAAGGTTCTTCGAGGAGTGTCCCTGTGGGTGCTGAACTTTAGGTGTCAGAAATCCAGTCCACATTGTTGGGGATACAGATCCATATTTATTACTGAGCACTCTCACATTCATCACAGGAAATTTCTACCTTTATGAGTTCTCTGGGGGTTATCAATCCCTCTACTGGCTGGATGCTGGACTGGGTAATACAGTGCTCTCCATTGGCTGTGTCTTCTCCCTCCAGCTCAGCTGGTGTGAATGGGAGGCACCCAGCAATGAGCCAGCAGGTTTATTACAATATTAATACCTACTCTTGATATTAACCTGTGAGGTTAGTAATATCTACATGTGCACATGGCTGATGTAATGTCCATGAGACACTGATATTTTTCTACACAGAACATCACAAGGTGACTCATGGATGGGAAGGGACGATGATGTGCTGCAGGGCTTTACATGGAGAGCTGAACCACAAAAACGACAGAGGGCTGTGGATTTGGAGCAAACCTTTCATCATTGAAAGACATGGTGATAAGGTAAGAGATGGGAGCTCCCCATTTTGTGTCTGGGTTCCTGAATCAATAATCAAGTGGTTACGAGCACATGAGGTAATGCCAAGAAGGATAAAAGCAATTCTGGTGTGTGTGCTGGGGAATGGGCAGAGAAGTGGGAGAGGCAAGGGTGAAAGTAAAATAGCTCTTACGGTACGGGTCCCACTCTCTCCCCCCCCCCGGAAGGGGCGGGGCCTCTGCAGAAGGGCCGGTCAGGGGTGGAAGTAAGTTACATTTCTTACCCCTACAGTCCAAAACAAGCAACCCACCTCTCCTACATACTTCATGGATCCCTCCCATTGCGTGACTTAGCTATCGAAAATAAAGCTACTATTCCTACTACCAGTACTGTCTGTAATAAAACTTTACTATTGGAATAAGCCTGAAAACTCACTGCACATTTTTCTCATGTCCTCCCTCCTCCTCCAGCCAGGCTGCCGACGCAGCTAGGCTCCGCATTCCCCCAACCCCGCACTCAGCAGGGGCTGCAGGGGCTCCCCTCTAGCTTGTAGCAGGGAGCAGGGGGACTGGCTGAGGGAGAAGCCTCCCCAGGTAGCCTGCTGCCTGCATAGGAACAGTTTAGACTTAGCTGTTCACTCCAGGGTCTGAACGCGGATTCGGGGCTATTTCTGGCTTCCTTGTTAATTTCACTCAGGGTTGTTGCTGGGACTGGGGGAGGGGGGGTTGTGTGAGACCAAAGCAGGAGCAGAATACAATAGCCATTTGGCCGCACGGCTTAAATCCAGAGCTAATAAAAGCCAGTGGAAGGGAAAACTCACTGTCACATTGGTTTCTCTCCTCCCTCCTCATCCAGCCAGGCTGCCAACAGGGCTAGGCTCAGTGCTTCCCCGAACCCCCACTCAGCAGGGGCTGCAGTGGCTCCCCTCTAGCTTGTAGCAGGGAGCAGGGGGACTGGCTGAGGGAGAAGCCTCCCCAGGATGCCTGCTGTCTGCATAGAACAGTTTAAATTTAGATGTTCACTCGCGGTCTGAACGCGAATTAGGGGCTGTTTCTGACTTCCTTGTTCATTTCACTCACGGTTTTGGGGGGGTGGGGGGGTACCAAAGCCTGAGCAGTTCTTTTCTGCCCCCTGGATGAGGCGATCTTCAATAATATAATACACAAAAAATACAATCAAAATCAGGACCATTTCCAAGTTCAAATCTATCCCATTACCTCCCCAGCAGAGGATCATGGTTGTGATGTCCAAACTGCTTGCAGATCCTCTTTGAAATGTTACTGTACAAAGTCCTCACAGGAGGAATCAAACAAAAATAGACAGTGTCTTTGCTGCCAGTTCCAAGCCTCTTTGAGCCAGCACTTGCCCCAAAATCTCTCTCTTGATTTTTCTCTGGGTCACACTCCCAGTACTTGTCCAGGCTACAGCTTGTGCTTCCTTGTAACCTTTTCCATTGGCTTCTCTGCCCTTTTCTGTCTCTGTTGCACTCAACACGCAAATCTTCAAAAAACAGCCAGTGAAAAACCCTCCTCCCACATGTGCCTTGCATACGCCTCTTTTAGGGTGGTGATATGTGCCTGTGTGAGGGGTGGAGGCCGCTATTGTTTCATAAGGAGCTTAACTTTTTCACAACTATCTTAAATGAAAGGCAACAGCTAATATCCCCCTTACTGCCCATTTCAATGAGGTTTAGCCCAACCTATAAGTATCCATACCACCAATTAGCGGTGCTGGAAGACCAGAAATGTAATTGCGTGGCAAATTCCCATTTGCTTTGATTTTGGCTTGGCTGTGACTGTTCATAAGTCACAGAGTCTCATGTTATCAAAATCCATTGATCAGCTGACATGAACTTGCAGCCCTTGCACATATGTTGCCCTTTTAAGGGCCTAAAAGTTTGAAGGAATTATGTGTGACCCTGGGTTCAATTATCAATGGATAAGAAATATGAGACTGATACAGTGATGAAGAGAAGAGGAGCAGGCTTATTTAACAAGCCAATTTAGGTTCTGAGGCCTAAAACTTCAAGATCCATAGACTTCAACAAATCTCACTATATTTGTTGTTTGTTTGTTTTTGTTTTCAAAACCATGTAAACCCATTTGCATTTAAAAAGCTGGATAACACACAGAACTTGGCCTACATGAGCAATGAAATGTGGGGCCCTCTAACATGTAGGAACTAGAGAATTCTATTTTTGGAAAGTGCCTGCATGAGAGAGGAGAGTATGTGAGGAACAAGGAATAAAGCCTGAATATTGCACTGTCTGGCTCTCTCTCTCTCTCTCTTTACACTGGCACACAGAACATGTTGTCACAAGTGAGCTGGCTCCTGCAGGAACATGAAATCAGAAATTAAGTCTATTGGGGAGGAAGGAGGGGAAGAGAGAGGGAACAATGATCCGGCAGCATGCCAGCTCCCTGTCCCAGAGCAGACAGACATGAAAAGGGATGTGTGTCCAGCAACTGCACAGTCTTTAGCTCACAATGGGAAAACTACAAGATTGCAATGGGGCTGGATAAAAGGGAAACAAAATCAGAGCAGCCACACAATTGGCTGTAATGTGTATAAGGCAGCCACATGTGCCAGCAGAGCATATGGAAAAAATGTCGTATACAAAAGGCTTCTTTTCTACAGCTTTGATCAAGAATCTGGAGGAAGGGAACAATGGGATTAGTATATTTTAAAAATTGTAATAAATTAATAATAGGGATGAAAACTGCAGGCTCGGATGAGAATGGTGAGAGAGCCCACACTAATTCTGCCAAGAGCTCTAGACACATGCAAAGCTCACATCTAAAAGCAGAGAATAAGTGGAGCAGACAGAGATAATTCACAAAGTAACACAGGGAAAGCGTGAAAATAAAAATACACCAACATTCATGAAAAGCGAATGTGTAAATACAAAGCGGAGAACACAAACAAAAGTCAAAGGAAGACCTGGAGGTACTGTGGTGAAGAACATAATGCTAAAACATCCTTGGCATTTCTATATATTACAGCTGACAATTCTCCAACTCAAAAAGCATTGCATCCATCACAGAGAAATTCTGTATTAGACCTCGGCTCGACTGGCAAGGAGGAACTAACTGATCACAGAACTACAGATTAATTGTAACTTAGGTACAAGTGATCATGACTTGACTCACATTTATAATGTGCAGACAGAGTAAAGTTCAGACCAGTGATATGCATACTTGGTGCTTTAAAAGGACCAGTTTCATAAAGCTGAAAACAATTATGAGCCAAATCAGCTGGGAGGAAGAATTTAATCATTAATGATTGATAACTGGGAATTGTTTGAGAACACTTTACTGGATGCCCCAAAAGCCACAATCAAGGAAGAAGGCTTTATTGGTTAAAAACGATTAAGAGAGCCCAAGGCCAGAAGGATCATTGTGATCAGCTAGTCTGACCTCCAGGGTAGCACAGGCCAGAGAACTGCCCCAGAATAATTCCTCAAGCAGATCTTTTAAAAAAATCCAAACTTGATTTAAAAATTTCAGTGATGGAGAATCCACCATGACCCTTGGTAAATTGTTCCAATGGTTAATTACTCTCATGTTAAAATTTTCCAGTCTGAATTTATCGAACTTCAACCTCCAGCCACAGGATCACATTATACCTTTTTGTGAGAGATTGGAGAGTCCATTATTAAATATTTTTTGATACTTACATACTGTGATCAAGTCACCCCTTAACCTTCTCTGCGTCAAGCTAAATAGATTGAGCTCCTTGAGTCTATCACTATGAGGCAGTTTTTCTAATTCTTTAAACATTCCTGTGGCTCTTCTCTGAACACTCTCCAATTTCTCAACATCCGAAAACAGACTCTCTCAGGCATGCCCGGCTCACCTGGCTTTAAACGCTACCTGACTTGCAGACTCTCCTACCGGTCTCTGACAGCACTGCCTCGGTGAGACACACATTACTCAGAAGTGCCCAGACTGCAGAAATCTGACAGAGAGGGCAAGAAAAGCCAGGGATCTCCAACTTAAGTTCCTCATGATGGAGAAATCCCTCAGGCCAGCCTCAGACCCGGAGTCCAGGACCCCCCAGGGCCAGTGGTTCGCCAGCAGCAGTCTCTGACGGGGTTCTGCTCTAACAACAGCTGCAAGGAGCCTGGTCCAAGAAAGGCCACCGAAAAGTGGTCACAGACATCCCCGCACTGACAATCACCTAAGAGAAAGGAATTTCCGACTGCAAAATCTGCCCCGGGCGAGAGCGCCAGATCGCGAGGCACCAGGAATGTCCTGTACCGAGAGTTCCCAAAGAGCTAAAGACCCTGTGCGGGGCAAGCGCAAAGAGGGGATTCACAAAGTGTGAAACCTTCCAGCTCGGCACTTATGGAGCGGAAGAAAACCTCAGCGCCGAGCAGCCCAATGGTGCCACCTGCTGTAGCTCTGCGGCGCAGCTCTAAATCCTCAGCACCGGCAGCTGCAACTCACACTCCCGGGCCATCCACAACGCCACCTCCGGCACTGAGCCGCAAGATTCTGCAGCAATTCATGCGGCATTTGGACCTGATAGTGGCTTCAACAGCTGAACCTTCTCTGCTTGGTACTGAGGGTACCCATCCAGATCGGTATCAAGTCAGACGACTACTCCCTGCAGATCAGTGCCTCCTATAGCCAGTGATGAGGAAGATGCAGTAATATAGACTCCTCGCCATTCCTCACCCAAGCCTGGACCATCTCACCACCAACTACCTGCAGATATGTGAGGCTGGTATGGTCACCCATGGGCACCACCCCCCCATACCATTCCCACCTAACTGGCCATACTGGGATCTGTGGGCAATGTATTTGATAACGGGCTCTTTAGTCTAACAGACAAATTATAACATGATATAATGGCTGGAAGTTAAAGCTAGAGGAATTCAAACTGGATATAAAGGTGTAAATTTTTAACAGTGAGGGGAATTAACCCCATTGGAAGAAACCTGCCAAAGGTCATGGTGGCAATTTTAAAATCAGGAATGGATTTTTTTTTAAAAAGATATGCTTCAAACAAGAATTATTTTGGGGGCAGTTCTCTGGCCTGACAGGAGGTCAGACTAGATGATCACAATGGCCCCTTCTGGCCTTGGAATCTATGACACTTTGACAATGATGTTGCAACTATAATGGAGAATTGGGTCTAGGGAAAATGATGTTATGTCTCATGTCCTATCTAGGTGGCTGTCTTCCTGGTAGACAGTGAGGGTTCACTGAACATTAAAGAAAACAAAGAGAGCATGGTGAAGATGTCCACTATAAGCATGATCCTCAGCAACTACCTGGTAAGGAGAACTACCTTCTCAGAATTCTTCTAGGTGAAATTGCTATAAGGTGGGTGCATAGCTGATGGAAAGAGTGTTCTCAAAGAGCAGTTATCAGATGGTTTTGCTATCAAATGGGAAGGATGCATCAAGTGCAGTCCTGCAGGGGTCAGTCCTGGGTCCTGTACTATTCAATATTTCATTAACAACTTGGATGATGGAGTGGAGACTACACATATAATATTTATGCATGACACCCACGCTGGGAGGGGTTGTGAGGGCATTGGAGGACAGAATTAGAATTCAAAATAATCTTAATAAATTGGAGAATTAGTCTGAAATCAGCAAGATGAAATTCAATAAAGACAAGTAATAACAAAATGTGTTTTAAATACATCAGAAGCAAGAAGCCTGCTAAACAACCAGTGGGGCCCCTGGACGATCGAGATACAAAAGGAGCACTTAAAGACAATAAAGTCATTGCGGAGAAACTAAATGAATTCTTTGCTTCCGTCTTCACAGCTGAGGACGTTTAGGGAGATTCCCAAACCAGAGCCGGCTTCTGTAGTGACAAATCTGAAGAATTGTCACAGATTGAAGTGTCACTAGAGGAGGTTTTGGAATTAATTGATAAACTTAACTGTAACAAGTCACAGGACCAGATGGCATTCACCCAAGAGTTCTGAAAGAACTCAAATGTGAAATTGCAGAACTATTAACTAGGGTTTGTAACCTGTCCGTTAAATTGGCTTCTGTACCCAGTGACCAGAAAGATAACGCCAATATTTAAAAAGGGCTCTAGAGGTGATCCCGGCAATTACAGACCCATAAGTCTAACATCCGTATCGGGCAAATTAGTTGAAACAATAGTAAAGAATAAAATTGTCAGGCACATAGAAGAACATAAATTGTTGGGACAAAAGTCAACATGGTTTCTATAAAGGGAATTCAGTGTCTTACTAATCTATTAGAGTTCTTTGAAGGGGTCAACAAACATGTGGACAAGGGGGATCCAGTGGACATAGTGTACTTAGATTTCCAGAAAGCCTTTGCCAAGGTCCCTCACCAAAGGCTCTTATGTAAATTAAGTTGCCATGGGATAAGGGTGAAGATCCTTTCATGGATGAGAACTGGTTAGAAGAGAGGGAACAAAGGGTAGGAATAAATGTTAAATTTTCAGAATGGAGAGGGGTAACTAGTGGTGTTCCCCAAGGGTCAGTCCTAGGACAAATCCTATTCAACTTATTCATAAATGATTTGGAAGAAGGGGTAAACAGTGATGGTGGCAAAGTTTGCAGATGATACTAAACTGTTCAAGATTGTTAAGACCAAAGCAGACTGTGAAGAACTTCAAAAAAATCTCACAAAACTAAATGACTGGGCAACAAAATGGCAAATGAAATTTAATGTGGATAAATGTAAAGTAATGCACATTGGAAAAATAACCCCAACTATACATACAACATGATAGGGGCTAATTTAGCTACAACTACTGAGGAAAAGATCTTGGAGTCATCGTGGATAGTTCTCTGAAGACATCCACACAGTGTACAGCGGCAGTCAAAAAGCAAACAGGATGTTAGGAATCATTAAAAAAGGGATAGAGAATAAGATGGAGAATATCTTATTGCCCTTATACAAATCCATGGTGTGCCCACATCTTGAATACTGCATACAGATGTGGTCTCCCCATCTCAAAAAGATATACTGGCATTAGAAAAGGTTCAGAGAAGGGCAGCTAAAATGATTGGGGTTTGGAACAGGTCCTGTATGAGGAGAGATTAAAGAGGCTAGGACTTTTTCAGCTTGGAAAAGAGGAGACTAAGGGGGGATATGATAGAGGATATATAAAATTATGAGTGGTGTGAAGAAAGTGAATAAGGAAAGTTATTTACCTGTTCCCATAATATAAGAACTAGGGGCCACCCAATGAAATTAGTGGGCAGCAGGTTTAAAACAAATAAAAGGAAGTTCTTCTTCACACAGCGCAGTCAACCTGTGGAACTCCTTGCCTGAGGAGGCTGTGAAGGCTAGGACTATAACAGGGTTTAAAAGAGAACTGGATAAATTCATGGAGATTAAGTCCATTAATGGCTATTAACCAGGATGGGTAAGGAATGGTGTCCTTAGCCTCTGTTTGTCAGAGGGGGGTGATGGATGGCAGGAGAGAGATCACTTGATCATTACCTGTTAGGTTCACTCACTCCAGGGCACCTGGCATTGGCCACTGTCCAGTAGACAGGATACTGGGCTTGGATGGACTTTTGGTCTGACCCAGTATGGCCGTCCTTATGTTCTTCTGTTAAGTACTAGACTTAGGAAGGAAAAATCAAAAGCAGAAATACAAAATGGGGAATAACTAGCTAGGCAGCTGTACCATTGAAAAGGATCTGGGGGTTATGGTAAATCACACTCTGAATATGAGTAAAAATGTGAGGCTATTGCAAAAAAGACAAATGTCATTCTGAGGTATATTGACAAGAGTGTTGTAGGTAATACATGGGCTGTAATTCTCCTCTTGACTTGGCACTCTTGAGACCTCAGCGGGAGTACTGTGTCCAGTTCTGGGTGCCACATTTTAAGAAAGATGGGAACAGACTGGAGAGAGTCCAGAGGAGAGCTTCAAAAATGATGAAAGGTTTGGAAAACCTGACCGATGAGGGAAGGTAGGAAGAATTGGGCATCTTTAGTCTTCAGAAGAGACGGCTGAGTGGGGACAGAACAGTCTTCTAATAGTAAAAGGTTGTTATAAAGAATAGTGATCAATTGTTCTCCATGTCCACTCAGGATAGCACAATAAGCAATCAGCTTTATTTGCAGCAATGAAGATTTTAGGTTAGATGTTAGGAAAAACTTTCTAACTCTAAGGCTAGTTAAGCTCTGGAGCAGGTTACCTGGGGAAGTTGTGGAATCCCCTGTTGGGACAGATTAACAATATCTGTAATATACGGAACAAACCTTATGGAATTAAGATAAACTTTACTGAGTAAGGTTAAACCATATTGAATCAGGGTTAACACCTTTGGGGTACATTGTATTAAAAATACAATTGTGTATGTGTTGTTGTGGCCCTTGTATGTATCTTCTCAAGTGGGGAGGGGGATGCTAATGTACTTCCTCCATTATTAATCCTTTGAAGTCACCCCCTGGGGAGATAGATGCATATATTAGTTCCAAGTGGCTTCTCCATGGACCCACAGACAAAGACAAGACTTTTAGATAAAAGGCTGGGGTTTAAACCTGCCTCAGGGCCTTCTTCCTGTTCTGACAAATGAATAGATCCCCTGGCAAATGGAGGCCCCCAATCTTTAGGGGAGGATTGGAAGGACTTGGCCTACTGAAGCCTCATAAGACTGGGTGCTTGCTCTGAGCTGAAGCTCTGATAAACTTGTAACCACAAGGAAGTCCCTTGCTGGGGTATTAAAAGATAGCACATGCCAGAGCCCATGTGAGAGTTGGGATGAACCTCTCTGGTAAGTTTATTAGCATGTGTGTCGATTCTCTTATTGTTTTTAATATGTTTTCTCTGAAAGGCTTTGTACCTGAAGAATAAAGTAGGCTTGCTCAGAAACACAGACTATAGCAATTACACTGTTATCCGTCTCTGAAGAGGAAAGCAAGCGAGGTGTCCTATAGCAACCTGTCCGTGGCTGGGATGAATACAGTGACCAGTATGTTAGATGACACAAGGTGGGTGAGGCTGATATCTTTTATTGGACCACCTCTCTCTCACTAACAGAGTGGTCCAATAAAAGATATTACCTCACCCACCTGGTCACAGTGAAAGAAAGGCAACTAGCAAGCCTGGGAAATCATGGTCAGAAGGGGAGAGAGATGTATCACACTCTCCACCCAAGAGAGGCAACACTGAGGAGCTGGAAGCTGAGAATGGGTGCCCCTGCTATACTACTGAGGGGAAATACAGGTGTAGCTGGAGGTTTTTAAGAACAGGTTGGACAAACATCTATCAGGGATATTCTATGTATATTTTGGTCCTGCCCCAGCCTTGCTGGGGCTGGACTAGATGACCTCTCGAGGACCCTTTGCAACACTATGTTTCTTGGTTCTTTCATTCCTATTTTCTCAGGGGGAGATTCAAATGTATGTAGGTTAGTGCTCACCACACAAAATATCTGAAAAATACCAGGCTTTCATATGTAGCAGTTGGAGGGAAATTTGTGATTAGAATGTTCAATATATTTCAGTCATGCCAACATCATAGATATTTCCAGTTAAAGTTACCTAGTGTTCAGTCCACACACACACACACACTTTCACTCTACTCTCCCAAACTCCCTTGACCTCCAGGACCTCAAAATTTGCTTTCTCCTCTCTTCATTCCCTCTCATTGCCTGCTCTCTCCATGCCCTCACACCTGCCTTCCCTTGCATCCTTTCCCCTGATCCCTCTGACTTTACACAGGTTCACTCTGCTCCCTCTCCCCCCAAACCTCTCCATCCTCCCCACAACTGCCTGTCTCATGACTTCCCCACAATCTCTCATAACTTCCCCAGGCCCTCAGGAACTGTCTGGGGTCAGTGTTGCTGCCATCTCCCAGCTTTCTGAGAAATTAGGTGCTCCTCAGAGAAGAGGGAGCTATGGAAATACACTCTTCTCTCTCAGATCTTTCTTTCTTTCTTTCTCTTTCTGCTCCATTGCCCCCAGTTGGCCCCTCACTTCAGGGACCAACCTCCTTCCCCAACTCCATGCCCCATTTTTCCCGACCAGCCCCTCACTCCAGATACCGCCCCCACGCCATGCCCTATTTCCTCCAGGCTGGCCCCACTATGGGGGACCACTCTCCACCCGCCATGTCCCATTGCCTCCAGCTGGCCCCTCAGACTATGCGGACTGACCCCGCCTCCATGCCGTGCCCATAGAGAACAGGGGCCTAGTGAGCTCAGCCTCCCTGCACTAGTCTCTCCTCCCCTATCACATGCTGAGTCCCTGAGGGAAAATCCACCCTCCCTTGCAAACAAGGGCTTGCTCAGCTGAAGGGAGCCCACAGAGCTCAGTAAAAGTAGTTTTAAAAGAATTTAATCACGTTGTTTAACAGTGCAATTAAAACTGTGATTTATAGCAATTAATTTTTGTAATCTCATGATTAATCCTGGTTAATTTTCTTAATTGCTTGACAGCCTTCATCTCCACTTTACTATCATATACGTCAATCCGTTGCCATGGACTCTTGTGGCCAGATATCTATGGAAGTTCTTTCCAGAAGTTTCCAAAAGCTGGTGTTAGCTCATAGTTTCTGTGGTTGGCTGATGTCCTTTGTGGACAAACTTCCCCTTAAACATTCTGTTCTCAGTTCCCCAAAATTTAGGGGTTACCAGTTGGGCTGTTTATCTGTGCCAAAGTTCATACACCTCAAGCCTTATGCTGACCCGGTGGACAGCAGGGTGGTGTGCCCAGGCCTAATGGAGAACATCTGCTGATAAGACTCCAGCATCCCCAGATCTCTGCTTGCTGTGCAAGGGTTAAATGGTCAGAGCCAGATATGGAGTCCAGTGCTGGGCTGGCTCCATCTTCTGGCACCAGATCCACTAGGGGATTCTCTGTCTCCTCTCCCTCATTGGCCACATACTGTTAGGACCCAGTTCTCCCTATCAAAGTATGTTTTATCATGTCTACATGCTACTGTCTGTGGTGATGGGAATGATTAGACAGCTCCATGACATGGGTCACTTCATTGAGTTGCTTCATGATTTTGAAGGGTCCCTCCTAGCAGTTTGAAGTGTATTTCAGCTCCTATTCCATAGACCAGGTATGTGCAATGCAATTGTACTAGACCTTCTGTCTTTCCTGGACCAAGACAGGTTTTCTTGAGCAAAACCCATAAACTCCGAGAGCTTGTCTCTAAAAGTCAGCACATAATCCACCACTGATTCTCTCTCCTGGTGAGGCCTCACCCTGCTATTTGGTCCTCAGTAAATCCAGGGGTCCCTGCTGATTCCTGGGGAACTTCCCTATAGGCAAATAGCAGATGAGGTAAACACTTATCCTAGTCTGGGGCTGCTAATCCAGAAAAAAGTTTTCAGCTTCATTTTGAGGGAACTCATAATCTGTTCCACAACTCACTGGTTTGGGGGTCAGATGCTGAGGACCTGAGGTACTTGACCCAGCATTTCTTCCACAAGTTCTGGTAGAGGGTGGCCATGAAATTGGCTCCTGGTGTCTTAGGACTTCACTGGGAAAATCTACCCTGGGAAAACTGATAAAAGAGCACCAGGGAAGCCTTCCCCCGCTACTGACTGCTGGCAACACAAGCGTGTCACTCTGGGCTCCCCGAGCCCCACTCTTTGTCTCTTCAGACTAGCAATTTACACACCCCACTTTGTTACAGTTAAGGGCCCAGTCCCTTATGTGCTGGACACCTGCAATGTGCCAGTCCACTGCCTCTGTGGAATCAGTGCTCCTTAGTTTCATCAGTTTCACCTCAGTTCAACAATCTCCATAGCACAAGGCACTTAGATGTGTCTATAGTAAAACCAGACTGAAGTTTATTTAACAGAGTTTGAGATAAAGATTCAAATGAAAGCAAGTAACAGGATTTGGAAACAAGGTGCCAAGTAAAAGAAAAACATAAGATGCTACCTATAGCCTATATTTATTAACAAGTTACTTTCCTGTCTAATAAGGTATTTCTCATCTGAAGGTTAGTCCTTGCAATGCTTGCCCAGTCCAAAAAGCTGGGATCCAATTTTCACAAGCCCCCACTGCTGTCAGAGAGTCGCTTTGTGTAATGGATAACTGCTTGGCCATTTTTTTCTGCTCTTCTACAGTCACAGGTTATTGTCCTTTAGACCAGGGGACCCCCTGTTCTGAGAACTCTCCTGGGGTTCTGTTGTCTTTTGTAAATATCCAGTCTGCATCTAGTCCAGACAGTAAACCTAGCCTGTCTCCATGGACATCCATTGTTCTCAGTGTTGATTGAGATAGCTCTGGGGCCCACCTCATCTCAGGTGACAAGTTTTACTTCAACTGTTTTAAGCCCAATATCCTACATGTTACCCAACTCTACAATTATTTCCCATACAAACATCTCCCACTGTAAGCAGCTAGTGCTTAGCTTTCAGCAGAAGCCACACTTCCTATCCTTCCCTGTGTCATTGGTACCTACATGTACCACGACCACACAGCTCCTCCCAAGACTACACATAAGCGTATCTCAATGTCTCAAGAGATCCGCAACCTTTGCACCAGGGGGGCAAGTCACCAGGCGGTTCTCCTGGTCATTGCTAACCCAGCTATCTATTTTTCTAATGATCGAATTTCCCATTACTAACACCTGCCTTTTCCTAATGACTGGAGTTCCCTCCCCTGGGGTGGTATCCCCAGTGTGAGAGGATACCACAACATCATCTGGAAGGAGGGTCCCAACTATGGGATAGTTTTCCTCTGCTCCAGCTGGATGTTCTCCTTCCCTCAGGCCTCCATCCTCCTCAGCAGCACAGAGGCTGTCAGACTGGGGGTGGGGCTGTTGTACTGTGTTCAGGAAAGTCTCATCTATATACCTCTCTGTCTCCCTTAGCTCCTCCAGCTCAGCACCTCTGGTCTCCAGAGCCCATACGCGGTCTCTGAAGGCCAGGAGCTCCTTGTGCACTGAATGCACACACATGCCACCAGCCCATAGGGCAGGTAATCATACATGCTGCATTGGGTGCAATAAACTGAGTATCCCCCACTCTGTTGCTGGACTTATTCCTGAATTATCTTTTTACTGCTGAAGCTTGTTCCCTTGTTGGTGTTTTGTTTTTATCAGGCGGTGTTTTTGGCTTTATGTTTAAAGAATGTTGAGTGTATGTAACAGACCCAGACCAGTTGGGTGCAGGAGTCTGTTCTAAGGAAAACACACTGGACACTGGATGAACCGTTTTCTTTCCCTGAGTGACCAGGGCAGGGGCTGCCCCAGAGCAGTCAGGAAGGTGCTAGAATCAATTAAGCCAGGCAGACTCCATAAGACACCTGGAACCAATTAAGAACTGATTAGATGCAATCAGGGAAACAGGCTAATCAGATCACCCGTAAGCCCATTTAGAACTGGCTGGGACTAGTTTTAAAAGGAAGCTCCTTCAGAAAGGTGGGCTGGTAGGAGCTGGGAGTAGGAAGGTGTGTTGTGGGAAGACTGGGAGAAAGAAGGCGTGCAGTGAAAGAGCCAGGAGAAGAAGCATGGTCAGGTACCAAGGAGGCCGTTCGGGGACGTAGCCCAGGGAAGGGCTATAGCTCCGATAGTATAGGAGAACTACCTGTTGCCGCTGCCATTAGGGTCCCTGGGCAGGAACCTGGAGAAGAGGGTGGGCCCGGGTTCCCCCAACCCTCCCCCCACCTCTACAAAAATGCTCCCTGAGTAGGAAGACAGGGACTAAAGAGGGCTCTTACACCAAACCCATTGACTGGCCGATGATGAAGGTGGCTCAGTAAGCTGTAGCCCTTGCCTCTAGGAGGGAAGAGAGGCTACACTGAGGGTCACAGCAAACCTCTGAGGCAAATCCTAACTGCCTAGAAGTGCAGGACCCGAGGCAAAGCCGGAGCTCTGCCACAGTATGTAGCCTCCCGGCACACACTCCCTCCTCTAAAGTCCCTCACAAAACTCCCCTGTTAGCTGCGCCTGTTCGCTAGCTCCTCTGGTGGCTTCGGAGTGGCTGAAACCTATTTTGAGACCCACCCCCCACCCCCCATTCTTAGCTGCTAAGACTCTTGTGGATCTTCAGGATTCATTTGCTGAATGTTTGTGACATGAAGCAAATAGTGAAAAAGGGAACCATGATTGCAAAGTTTGAACTGGTGGATCAGGCAAATGCTGGTACTGAGGGAAACTACAGTGGAGTAGTGAGTGAGCTCAGGGTTTCTATTGGATTTGTCCCAGTGCAGTGCTGTGCACCTAAATGAGGCGCAGAAGAAACAGTCTAAGAGTTTCTGGTTAGGAATCAGGAGTTGTTCTCTCAATCCAGCAAAGATATAAGTTTGTACTGCCCTGATTCAGCACAAGATTAATAGTGGGGGAAACCGGCCCATTAAACAGCCACCTCACCAGTTACCAGTAGCAAAGAGGAAAGAGGCACTACAGGCTACTCAGAAAATGTCTCAGGAAGGCATAACTGAGTATATAATTGGACCTCACCCACAGTTGTGATTGGGGAAAAAATTGTCAACATCAGATTGTGTGTGGAGTACAGAAAATTAAATGAAGTCACTTTAAAGGATTCTTATCCATTATCCTTGGCAGTTTTTCAAAGAGACATTATTAAGAGGACAAAAGCAAATTATTCTCTGTGTAGGAAAGATAGGAAGTATGGCAAGAGACCACCCTGGCTTAACCAGGAGATCTTGAATGATCTAAAAAACAAGAGTCCTACAAAATGTGGAAACTAGGTCAAATTACAAATGATTAATATAAACAAATAACACATGTAAGTAGGGGCAAAAGGAGATCAAACTAGTTAGAGACATAAAGTGTAACAAGAAAACATTTTACCAATGCATTAGAAGCAAGAGGAAGACCAAGGAGAGGGTAGACCCGTTACTAAATGAAGAGGCAAAAACAATAACAGAGAATGTGGAAACGGCAGAGGTGCTTGATGACTTCTTTGTTTTGGTTTTCACCCAGAAGGTTGGTGGTGTTTGGATGCCTAACATAGTGAATGCCAGTGAAAATGGGGTAGGTTCAGATGCTGAAGTAGGGAAAGAACAAGGTAAAAATTACTTGGACAAGTTAGATGTCTTCAAGTCACCAGGGCCTGATGAAATGCATCCTAGAATACCCAAGGAACTGACTGAGGAGATATCTGAGCCATTAGCTATTGTCTTTGAAAAGTCATGGAAGACAGGGGAGATTCCAGAAGACTGGAAAAGAGCACATATAGTGCCTACCTATAAAAGGGGAAATAAAGGCAACCCAGGCAATTACAGACCAGTCAGCTTAACTTCTGTACCAGGTAAGATAATGGAGCAAATAATTAAGGAATCAATTTGCAAACATCTAGAAGATAATAAGGTGATAAGTAATGTTAGGGGGCTTATTCCTTCACCCACTTACTTCCCTGGTCCTTCTCGCATGAACAGAGAGCAACAATACCCGAAGTCCAAAGGTGCAAACAATTCGAAGTTTATTGGGGTGAACTTCCAGCAAGAGTGATTCCAGTTTCCTTCCTTAGTGTCCCCCTTCCCAGCTCTGACACCACAGAGCCTTACACCTGTGTCCCTGTTCCCATTCCTGCCCTTAGCCAAACATGATTCCAATTTCCCCACCCCCATTCCTGTTCCCATTTCCCCCCACACCCACTCACTTCCTGATTGACTGGAGACTATATAGTAAAACTTGAGTTCTGCTTAGCTATACCTTCACCAATCATTTTCCTGAAATTTAACTAACCAATCCTAACATATTGTAACATGATTATTTAACCAATTGAATCCCACCACCTTAATTAGTTTACACCCAGCAAAATTAATTATACAGCAGACAGAAACAATCACAGAACCAGACAGAGATGATACAGACAAACAATGGGGAAATGGGGACTACAGTGATAGAACAAACACAGAAATGAGGATTTCACATCCCAGCTATTGATAAGTGAGTTCTTGCCAGACAGGATGCTATCAGACTAAGTTTCCTTTTACATTTTCGAGGCACTTCCCTTTCTCTGGAGGTGATAGGTATTATGAGGACAGGATTATATTCCTAACAGCCCAATAGCACCTTCTTTCAATGTGACTAGTTTGGAATGTGAGGATGTGACCGATGGCTTCCCAGCTTATGGCTGCCTCTGTTGCTTAGCCAAAGGCCTTAGCCTAAGAACAGGGCCTCAGACTGTCACAGTAAGAGAAGGACCTTACACTGGCAGACAGTGACTTTGATTCTTTCTTTTATACCTCTATAACTAGCCAAGTGATAAGAATACACCTAAATTCTTAGAGTACAGGCCTTTACAGACAGGCCTGAATATCTATATCCTAACAAGTAATAGTCAGCATGGATTTGTCAAGAACAAATCATGTCAAACCAACCTGATGGCTTTCTTTGACAGGGTAACAAGCCTTGTGGATAGGGGGGAAGTAGTAGATATGGTATATCTAGACTTTAGTAAGGCTTTTGATACAGTCTCGCATGACCTTCTCATTAAGAAACTAAGGAAATACAACCTAGATGGAGCTACTATAAGGTGGGTGTATAACTGGTTGCAGAACCATTCCCAGAGAGTGGTTATCAATGGTTCACAGTCATGCTGGAAGGACATAATCAGTGGGGTTCCGCAGGGATCAGTTTTGTGTCTGGATCTTTTCAATGTCTTCATCAACGATTAGATCATCACATTGAGAGTACACTTATAAAGTTTGCAGATGATACCAAGCTGGGAGGGGTTGCAAGTGCTTTGGAGGCTAGGATGAAAATTCAAAATGATCTGGACAATCTGGAGAAATTGTCTAAGGTAAATAGGATGAAATTCAATAAGGACAAATGCAAAGTACTCCACGTAGGAAGGAACAATCAGATGCTGTGACAGGGTCAGTCCAGATGGATACAGGAGAGTGATAGGAGGTAGATATATTAGCCCCAGGTTAAGTAGGTCCCTTTTCCCTGAGTAAGGTAACAGGGAAGGTTTTTTTTTTTTTTTTTTTTTTTGAAACAGAAAAAAAAAAATTTTATTGTGACAATTACAAGAATTACCAAAGAACCAAATCAAAGTATGCAACAAAACAACGCAAACAGAAGGTATAACACAGCAGCTTTCAGGAGGGAGAAGTGTTCAGGCTAGCCTGGGCCCAACCGCGCCCAGTATCACCGATTATTCCCCCCTGAGAATGCCCGGCAAGATGGGCACGGCTGCGGGGTGGGTGGTTTGGGGGTGGGGGGGGGACACCCACGTATTATAGGACCCCTCCTAGATGACAGTGACGATGGTGTCCACAGCGGCAATGGCTGGGGCTGGTGTCTCTCGCTCTTCCCCTCAATCAAAAGGTCAGACGGAGGGAACCGGACGGGGTCACCGAGCAGAGAGCCCCGGACAGCGCCCACCGCTCTTCGAAGGTGTCAAGGGAGTCAGTGGACGCCGCCCAGAGAAACTCCGCTCGGATACGTGAATGTACTGAGGATCGGAAAAAGGCCCTACAATCGCAGGACGTTTCATGGGCCAACCTCTTCTCTCTGGTTTTGTAAATGGCTGTTTTAGCCAAGGCTAGGAGGAGGTTAACCAGGAGATCCCGCGATTTCGTGGGGCCACGGATGGGGAGTGTATAAATAAAGAGGTGGGGAGAAAAATGAAGCCAGAAGCGCAATAGAAGATTTGTGAGGAGCCGAAAAAGGGGCTGCAATCTAGCACACTCTAAATAGACATGTGCCAGGGTTTCCCTCACATTACAAAAAGGACAAGTATCTGGGATGGAAGTAAACCGTGTCAAAAACACGCCCGTGCTCACAGCTCCGTGAAGGAGCCGCCAACTGATGTCCCCGACGGGCCTCGGGACCAGGGTGGAGTACAGGCTGGCCCACCGAGGTTGCTCACCCTCCAAAGGTAGCAGGAGGTCCCGCCACTTTGTGTCGGGGCGGGACACCAGGGTGTGGGCATGGAGGGTGTGAAGCGTGAGTGTATACAAATATTTCCGTGATGCAAATTGAAAACTGACCGGCTGCAGTTCATGCAGCCGGTCGCTGTGAAAGGGTGAGGGGTTTGTCGGGATCGGCAGGGTAGGGGCCCAATGGAAAGGTCCGGTGGGCCTGGGGTAAAGGATGGGCGGGGTGCGCCCTCGCACAAGGCGCGGTTAACATAAGCCCGAGCAGCGGGGGTCAAGGCAGCCCTTACCTCCTGAAGCACGCGCCGGGGAGTACGGGGGCTGGAGAGCCCCATGCGCCGAGCGAGCGTCAGGGGATCCAGCCAGTCTCTCCGGTCGTAGTCCAGGAGGTCTCCGAGCCTCGTGACTTCTGCCAGGACCAGCCTCTGGCGCACCGAGCGGGACTCCGCCACCTGCACACAGAGTTGGGGGTTGTGTAGCAGGGGCTCCGTGAGGAGATCTGCTCCCACGGTGGCTGCCACGGACCTGGTCGTGAGAAACAGTTTCCAGGTCCGGAGGAGGTCCTGGTAGAAGACCGGCAGCTCGGAGAGGTCTCGCGGAAAACCTCTCGGACAAAGATAAAAGAGCTGCCGGTCATATCGGAGCCCGTGGAAGCGGCGCAGGAAGGCGTGCGCCAATATGCTCCACGTCGAACTACCTGCACTGTAAAGGAGCCTCTGCAGGGCCTGGAGGCGGAAAACGCGGACCTGAGTGTACAGACATTTCAGGCCCTGCCCTCCTTCCTTCAGGGGTAAATGAAGAACTCCGACAGGGGCCCAGTGCATTCCCGACCAAAAGAACTCTAGAATCAATCTCCGGAGGTGGGACAGGAAACCCGGGGCCGGGGCCAGGGTGTTGAGCCGGTACCAGAGCGTGGACAGGACTAGTTGGTTAAGCACCAGCGCTCTCCCTCGGAGGGAGAGACATCGGAGTAGCCTCGTCCATTTCCGGATCCGCTCTATCACCCCGCCCTCTAAATTTTGCCAGTTCTCTGGCGGGGAAGGGTGCGTGGCGGAAAGGTAAACGCCGAGATAGAGCAGAGGACCCTCGCTCCACCGGATGGTCTGAAGCGCGGGTGGGAGGGAGCTTGCCTGCCGCCAGTCCCCTACCGCCAAGCCAGAGCTCTTGACCCAGTTGACTCGGGCGGAGGAGGCTGCCGAATAGATGGCCTGGCATGCCTCCACTCGCGCCAGGTCGCCCGGGTCCTGGACCACGAGAAGCACGTCATCGGCGTACGCCAACAGGACCAGCCGCAGCTCCGGCTCCCGCAGCACCAACCCCGTCAACCTCCTGCGGAGGAGACAGAGGAAAGGCTCGATCGCAAGAGCGTACAGCTGGCCTGAGAGGGGGCACCCCTGTCGCACTCCTCGCCCGAAGCTGACCGGTTCGGTCAGGGTCCAGTTGAGCCTAACCAAACACTCCGCAGAGGCATACAGCACCCGGAGAAAACTCACAAACCGAGGTCCGAATCCAAATGCCTGCAGAGTGCTCAGGAGGTACCCGTGGTCTACTCTATCAAACGCCTTCTCCTGATCAAGAGACAGGAGGGCGAACGACAGACCGTCTCTCCGCCTGAGTTCCAAAAGGTCTCGGACTAGAAATAGGTTGTCAAAAATGCAGCGACCTGGGACAGTATAGGTCTGGTCTGGGTGGATCACGTCCGCCATCACGGACCCTAGCCGCAGCGAAATTGCTTTCGCTACGATTTTGTAATCCGTGCTAAGGAGTGAGAGGGGACGCCAGTTTCGTAAGTCGCGGAGGTCCCCCTTCTTTGGCAGCAAGGCGAGCACCCGCTCGCCTGCACGACAAAGGGAGGACCCCGCCCTGCAAAGACTCAGCCCAGACAGTGACTAGGTCTGGGCCGAGGATGTCCCAGAACGCGCGGTAAAACTCCACGGTCAGCCCGTCCATGCCCGGAGATTTATTGGTGGGCATGCGGCGGAGGGCTTCCGAGAACTCGGCCAGGGTGAGAGGCAGCTCCAGCCGGTCTCGGTCGCCTACGCTGACCGTGGGGAGTTCCTCCCAGAGCACCTCGCAAGCGTCAGGATCGGTCGGATCCGGGGAGAAAAGGCTTGTGTAGAAGTCGCGGGCCCTCCCACACATCTCCTCCGGATCCGTGAGGGGGGTGCCGTCTTCCGCTAGAAGGCAGGTGACGTGTTTCTTGGCCCCCCTCGTTTTCTCCAGGGCATAGAAGAAGCGGGAGCCGCGGTCCATCTCCCGAAGGAGGCGGATGCGGGACCGGACGAAGGCACCTCGGGCCCGGTGGTCCTCGAGGGCCCGAAGCTCCTCCCGCTTCTCCCGGCACGCTCCGCAGAGGGACGGATCCTTGGGGTCGGCGGCCAGGCACCTCTCCAGCTCCAAGACCTCCCGTTCCAACTGCTCTATCGCCGTATTTCTCCGCCGGCTGGTGCCCCGAGTGTAGTCGCGGCAGAAGAGCTTGGCGCGTACCTTCCCTAGATCCCACCAGCGCCGCACCGAGGGAAAGGCACGCCACTGCTCTCGCCAGGCCAGCCAAAACTCCCGGAAGGACGTCACAAAGCTCTCGTCCTCCAACAGGCTATTATTAAAGTGCCAATAGGCCGGCCCCGGTCTCTCTGCACGGAGGGAGACCGTTATAGTAACTAAATGATGGTCGGAAAAAGGGGCCGGCCGAATGGTGGAGGAGTGAGCCTGTGAAAGATGGAAACGGGATAAATAAATACGGTCCAACCGAGAGTGGTGTGACCGATGGGCCTCCACCCGGACAAAAGTGAACGTGGAGGTGTCATCTGGGTGATGGTCACGCCAGACGTCCACTAGGGAGTGATTGTCAACTATTCCCCGGAGGATGTTCGCAGCAGTTGGGCTCGGCTCGGCCCCTGAGCGGTCCTGTTCCTCGAGGGTGGTGTTGAAGTCCCCTCCCAGGACCAGGCACTCGTGCGAATCTAGGGTGCCGAGAAAGTCGGACACCCGCTGGTAAAATTGTGGCCGCTTTGGGCTCATTTGCGGGGCATAGATATTAACAAGGTTGACCACGAGCCCCTCCATACGGACTCGAAGGTGCAACAGGTGGCCCGGCACGACCTCAGTGACTCCTAGCACCTCGGGCTGTAGGGTGGGGGAGAACAGGGTCGCCACTCCAGCTTGCCAAGTCGCGAAGTGGCTAAAGTAGACCCCGTCCCCCCACTCCAGCCGCCACCTGTCCTCAAAGGTCGGGTCCGTATGGGTCTCCTGCAGGAAAGCTACAGATTACCCCCCTTCCCGAAGGTAAGAGAGCACCTGGGACCTGCGGAGAGCCATCCTACAGCCCCTGGTATTCAAGGTTGCAATAATAAAGGGCATCATGCGGAGGGCTGGGGGGGTGGGGGTTTCTCAGTGGCGGGAGTGTGTGTGGCCCTCGGCGGGTTGCGCAGCAACCCGTGACCCATCTCATAGATGAGTAGATCGCTTTGGAAGTTGCGGGCCCGCTCGTAGGCCGTAGCACCGCGCCTGCCGTGCCCTCTGCCCTCCTTTATAAGGGCCCTTGTGGCCTGAAAAACTTGTTCAAAGTCCCCCCAGAGCTGAAGAGCTAGCTGTACTTTATTGCGGGCACCACGGGTGTGTTCTAAGAACTTCCGTAGTGCATGCCGCAGCTCATGGGGGGATGGGGTTACGGTTCCCGGGGTACTCCCCGGTGGGATTCTTAATACAGCCTCGAGGTCCGCTAAGGCGGGTAGGCAGGGTGCGGACCACCGACGGGGCGTCTGACAGGCTGGGGTTGTTAAATCCATTTCATGCCTTGGGGTGGAAGGGGATGGCGGGGGAAAAATTGCAGCTCCTAATGGGTCGCAACTAAAAAGTGCAGAAACTGCTCCCTGGGGGGAATCTGCAACCCCAGGGGCGGCAGGAGCATTGCAGGAGGGGGTAAACTGGGTGGGGGCAGGGGAGGGGGCAGGGGCAGAGGTAAGGCTCTGAGATTCAGGAGGCAAGCAGCTAAAGGAAGGTGCCTCCTGAGCAGAGACGAGGGTTAAGGGGTAAGGGAGGGGGCTCCCAGTAATGCTAGGCATTGACTCCGCGGTGGTCTTGGCGGCCATGGTATCAGGTGGTAGACCACCTTCTGCATGGTGCTCGCCCGGGAAGGCAAGCAGGGGGAGGGAGCCTGGGGAAAAAGGGGCTGGGGTGAAATTGCCCATCCCGAGGCCAGCTGGGAGTAGATCATCCTCTCCCTGGGTGACCGGGGTCAAATCTAGGGCCTCGATCTCCGCGTACACGGAGGAGAGGCCAACGCCTGCTACCCCGGGGGCCTCTCCTCTAGGGCCCGCTTCAGCAGTCGCCTCGGGATTCGTGGGGGGTTCGGATGGTATCCGGGCAGAAGGGGCGTCCTCAGGGGCCTCGGAGGGGAGGGTCTCCCGTGGAGGGGGGGTCCTGCCCTCCAAAGCCAGTCTGTCTTCCCCTCCCGACACCAGCGGATGGACCTCACTCGTGGTCGTAGCGGAGGGCTCGATGTCAGTGCCTCCCTTCCTGGTCTTCCGGGGGGCTTCCGCGTCGGATGGATGCAGCGGAGCTCGAGCCTTCCGCTTGCTCCGTTTCCCCTGGACTAGGTTCCAGCCCTTCATAGCGTCGTCTGGGGGCTGGTTAGCAGGGGTCGTGTCGGGGGGCGGAGGCGATGGTTCAGGGGTTCGGGGGGGTAGCGGTGAGGCAGCATGAGGAGGGGGAGGGGGTTCTCCTTGGGGTGGGCCCTCTCCTATGCCCGATAATATCTTTATCGCACCCTCCTCCATAGGCTCTGCTGAAGTGGTAATAGCAAGGGTGGGACTCCCTTGCTCGCCTGGGCATAGTAGGGAAGAAGTCTCCTGGGCCCGGGCGGGAGCAGCGATGGATTGAGTAGGAGGAGGGTTGGTTTCAGGTGCTGGGCAGCCAGGGGGGTCGGCAACAACGGGGCCGATATCCTGCCGGGTCTCGGGGGTCTCGGGTGCCCCTCCCCTCTGGGCCAAAGGGCAGTCTCTGCGGACATGCCCGGCCGAGCGGCAGAGGTAGCACCGGGCCTCTCCGGTGGAGTAGAAGACCCGATAGCGGGCTCCCTGGTAGGGGACTAGGAAGGACCCCTCGAGTGCCTCCCCGTCACGCACCCCCGCCGGCGGTAGAAGCTGCACTTGCCGGCGGAAAGAAAGGACGTGACGGAGGGTGGGGTCCTTGCAGCCCAACGGGAGAAAGCTGATGACAGAGGTAAGTTTTCCTAGGGCGGAAAGAGCGGGTAACAGGGCAGCATTGGGTAAAAAGGGAGGAACGGAGGTGAGGACTAGGCGAACGCCCAGGTCTTCTAGCGGCTCTAGGGGGACGAACACCCCCCCCCACCACCAGGCCCCTCTCCACCGCCTCTTGGGCGGCAGTCTCCGTAGCTAAGAAAAAAACGACCTTCCCATACATCTTGGAGGCCGCCACAATAGCCGTGGGTCCTACCACCTTCGCCAACGCCTGCACGTATGTCTCCACGTGGGGTGAGGTGGGCACCAGGAGGCAACGGACACCGTGCCTCCTGGTCAAGGCGGAAAAAGGGCCCCGGCTGCTGGTGATGGTAACGGAGGCAGTGGGTGGGCGAGATGACGAGGCGGCAGGCGAGGGGGAACCTGCCACCGCCCGGGCATATGTCCTGGGGCTCGGGGGAGGGGCACTCGCAGAGCTGGTGGAGGGAACCACGGAGAGGGGCGTCGCGGTCGATGACGAGGCTACGGCTGTGGGGGCAGCCCCTGCCATGGAGGGCCTAGATGTTTTAGCGGGGCCCTTTCCTTTCGGCCCGCCCTGGTTTTTGCGGCCAGCTGGCAGGGGGTGCTTAGAACCTGAGGGGGCAGGGGGCATAGCAGCAGCAGCAAGCACTCCGGTACTTCCTGCTGCCGGTGCCCCAGCGGGGGCGGTGGCAAGTATTTTAACAATTGTGGTGTGGGGGGGGGAGGTTGGGGGTTGGGCAGCAGGGGGGTGGGGGAGAAACAACTAAATTTGCCAAAGGGGCCTCGCCCCTCCCATTCCCTGCCATCGTGAGCAGGGAGAGACGGGGAGACAACCGGAAGGAGAAGGGGGGGAAAAGGGGGAGGCGATTTAACCACTCCTCCCTACTAGACTACAGGCGGGGGAAAAGGGGAAAAATACCAAATGGGGTGGACAGGGGGGGGGGGGAATTCAGTAATAGGGACAGGCTATAGAATAAGCAGTCCGGAAGGGGGGGGGGGTATAAACCCACGCACGTTTGTCCAAAGAGTCTCGTTTGGTCAGCTGTTATGTCCGGTCCGAAAGGCAAAGTCCAAAGCAAACAGCTGGATCCGAAGGCAGATGGCAGATTGCCAGCAGGGACGAAGCAGCGGGGGCCGTGACAGTTGTAGTAGTGGTGGGGGGGGTGAGGGGGCACCGATGGATCAGGGGGCAGCTTGTTGCCACACCCCCTGTGCCGCCACAAGCGCGATTAAACACAGTCAAACTCCCCCCCACGAGAGTAGAATTTGAAAAATTAGTCAGTCGTACGGCCCCCTTCACGGTGATTGATAGCTTCGTAAATTATTTCTCCTGTCTTCTGAAATCCTTCTTCTCCGGCCATGTTGGCTGTGTTCCAAGGCTTCCCGCATGCGAAGAATGTTGTAGAGATAGTCCGAGCTGCCAGCAAAGCGGCTGGGTCTGGGGGCTTCCACTCTCCCCTCCGGATAGCAAAATCAGCAATCTTCCCCCCCTCCTCCGGGGGTCTCAGCTAAAACAAATAGCTGCGCCCGAAAGCAGGCGAGGGGGGCGAGTGGTGCTGGCTGCAAGATGGCAGCCTGTCAGCACTCAGACAAAAGCAAAAAGCGGCAGAAAATCAAACCAAAACAAAACAAAAAAAAAAACACAAAAAGCATCCGGCCCGTTCGGGGGTAAACTAAGGCAGGGTCCAAAAGTAAGAAAATCCAGGCCAGGGGGCTTTAGGAAAGAATAGAAAGCAGATAGTTAAGGAGCGAGCTAGGGACGGTCCGTCCTCCAACAGGGAAGGTTTCAGAACAATCAGGAACCTTCTGGAAACAATTAAGGCAAACAGGCTGATTAGAACACCTGCAGCCAATCAAGAAGCTGCTAGAATCAATTAAGGCAGGCTAATCAGGGCACCTGGGTTTAAAAAGGAGCTCACTTCAGTTTGTGGTGCGTGCGAGGAGCTGGGAGCAAGAGGTGCAAGAAGCTGAGAGTGAGAAGGCATACTACTGGAAGACTGAGAAGTACAGGCATTATCAGACACCAGGTGGGAGGTCCTGTGGTGAGAATAAAGAAGGTGTTGGGAGGAGGCCATGGGGAAGTAGCCCAGGGAGTTGTAGCTGTCACGCAGCTGTTACAGGAGCCACTGTAGACAGCTGCTATCCACAGGACCATGGGCTGGAACCCGGAGTAGAGGGCGGGCCTGGGTTCCCCCCATCCCCCCATCTCCCTACTTGATAACGGAGGAGTTGAACTGGACTGTGGGTTCCACCAGAGGGGAAGGTCTCTGGCCTGTTCCCTGATCCACTAGGTGGATCAGCAGAGACTGTGGGGATTGTTCTTCTTCCTTTCCCCATGCTGGCCAGTGATGAGGCTAACTCAGTGAACAGCAGATTTGAGCCATGAATGTGGCCAAACTGAGGGCTGCCATGAATCTCTGAGGCGAGAAAATTCGCCAATAAGTGCAGGACCCACCAAGGCAGAGGAGGAACTTTGTCACAATGCACACATACAAAATGGGAAATGACTGTCTGGGAAGGAGTACTGCGGAAAGGGATCTAGGGGTCATAATGGACCACAAGCTAAATATGAGTCAACAGTGTAACAGGGTTGCAAAAAAAAGCAAACAACATTCTGGGATGTATTAGTAGGAGTGTTGTAAGCAAGACAGGAGAAGTAATTCTTCTGCTCTACTCCGTGCTGATGAAGCCTCAACTGGAGTATTGTGTCCAGTTCTGGGCACCACATTTCAGGAAGGATGAAGACAAATTGGAGAGAATCCAGAGAACAGCAACAAAAATGTTTAAAGGTCTAGAAAACATGGCCTATGAGAGAAGATTGAAAGAACTGGGTTTGGTTAGTCTGGAAAAGAGAAGACTGAAAAGGGACATGATAACAGTTTTTAAGTACCTAAAAGGTTGTTACAAGGAGGAGGGAGAAAAATTATTCTCCCTAACCTCTGATGATAGGATAAGAAGCAATGGGCTCAAATTGCAGCAAGGGCGGTTTAGGTTGGACATTAGGAAAAACTTCCTAACTGTCAGGGTGGTTAGACACTGGAATAAATTGCCTAGGGAGGTTGTGGAATCTCCATCATTGGATATCTTTAAGGGCAGGTTAGACAGACACCTGTCAGGGATGTTCTAGATGGTGTTGGTCCTGCCATGAGTGCAGGGGACTGGACTTGATGACTTCTCGAGGTCCCTTCCAGTTCTATGATTCTATGAAATAGACCGGGGTCGGCAACCTTTCAGAAGTGGTGTGCCAGGTCTTCATTTATTCACTATAATTTAAGGTTTCGCATGCCAGTAATACATTTTAACATTTTTAGAAGGTCTCTCTCTATGTCTATAATATATAACTAAACTATTGTTGTATGTAAAGTAAATAAGGTTTTTAAAATGTTTAAGAAGCTTCATTTAAAATTAAATTAAAATGTAGATTTTATCAGTTTAGTGTGATCCTTGCCCTTGCTTTTCCTTGCTGAGTTTTCCAATGTCTGGCACGTATTTGGATACTTTTAGCTACACACAGGCTTCTGAGTGATCAGTTGTTAACCAGCTCCGAGAGGGACAGAGGACAGATTTCATGTGTGAAAATACCTGTTCACACAGGTATGTGGATCCAAAAGCTGAAAGCATTGCAAACGCAATTTTCTTCAAACAGTTAAATTTCACTGGCAGGGATGTCCAGCAGGTCAGAATAGAGGCCCCATGATCTCTCTCGGTAGCTTCAAGTGTACTCTGCAGCTCTCCAAACTTTGATGCCCACAATTCTGAGCTTTTTA
The DNA here is from genome assembly GCF_015237465.2 of Chelonia mydas. Taxonomy (NCBI): domain Eukaryota; kingdom Metazoa; phylum Chordata; order Testudines; family Cheloniidae; genus Chelonia; species Chelonia mydas. The sequence goes on along the minus strand of NC_051246.2, from coordinate 11,333,629 downwards.
ACTGAATGAGCTTCATTTCTAATTCATCAACACCCATTCACTGAAATACAGACAAATCCAAGTCGCTTTTGTTGAACTTTTCAGATTTAATTAGAAAAGAAAACATTGGGCCGAATCACTGGAAATCCTGAAATCTGTCAGAAAATTCTGATTCAAGTTCTTGCATGTACTTTCCAGTCTCATCGACGCTGACAGTGCAATGTGTTGATAGCTCTTTTATGTGTTGGAAGTAGCGGAAAGTCGAAGTTCAAATATACCGAGAAAAACTGCTAGTTTTACAACAAGTGCCTTCCAGGCTTCATAAAGATCCAGAACTGTTTGCCCTGCACCCTGGAGACAGAGGTTGAGTTCGTTTAGATGAGCGGTGATGTCAGTTAGAAACATGAGCTTACACAGCCATTTGTCATCATCCAGTTCGTGGTAGTTTTGTGCTTTTTCTGACAAAAAGGCCTTGATTGCATCAAAACCTTGCCATGACATAGCCACCGAATGTTGCTGTGAAGTGGAATGTCATTATAAGCACTGTCCATCTCTTCTAGCAGTGCTTGAAACTGTCCGTGAGTCAAAGCAGATCAAGCAACAAGGAAATTCACAATTCGCACCACTGTATTCATCACATTATTAAGATCTGAATTAGAAATTTTAGCACACAGGTTATCTTGATGGATGATACAGTGAAATTTGACAGTCAGGCAGCCTATTTGATCTTCAAATAACTTTACAAATCCCTTCTGTTTTCTGACCATAGCAGGAGCACCATATGTTGTCACACAAAATATTTTTCTGATGTCAAGTCCTCAATCTTCAAAATCGTTTACAAAACTTTCCACTATATTTTCCCCCTTTCTTTGCAGGGTTTTAGGCAACAAAGTTCCTCTTGGATTTCATCAGAAGCACAATATCTTGCAACAACTGCCAAACGAGAAACATCGTTTTTATCCACGCTCTCATCAATTGCAACACTAAACACTGCTGTCTCTTTTAATGCAGTCGCCTACTGTCAAGGTTCCTTCCCCACTCTGAACTCTAGGGTACAGATGTAGGGACCTGCATGAAAGACCCCCTAAGCTTATTTTTACCAGCTTAGGTTAAAACTTCCCCAAGGTACAAACTATTTTACCTTGTCCTTGGACCCTATGCTGCCACCACCAAAGTGTTAAAGAACAGGGAAAGAGCCCACTTGGAGACGTCTTTCCCCCCAAAATATCCCCCCAAGCCCTACACCCCCTTTCCTGGGGAAGGCTTGATAAAAATCCTCACCAATTTGTATAGGTGAACACAGACCCAAACCCTTGGATCTTAAGAACAATGAAAAAGCAATCAGGTTCTTAAAAGACGAATTTTAATTAAAGAAAAGGTAAAAGAATCACCTCTGTAAAATCAGGATGGTAAATACCTTACAGGGTAATTAGATTAAAAACATGGAGATTTCCTCTAGGCAAAACCTTAAGTTACAAAAAGACACAAAAACAGGAATATACATTCCCTTCAGTACAGATTAATTACCAGCCATTTAAACAAAAGAAATCTAACACATTTCTAGGTAGATTGCTTACTAACTTTTTACAGGAGTTCTGAGCTGCATTCCTGATCTCTTCCCAGCAAAAGCATCACACAGACAGACAACCCTTTGTTCCCCCCCACCCTCCAGCTTTGAAAGTATCTTGTCTCCTCATTGGTCATTGTGGTCAGGTGCCAGCGAGGTTATCCTAGCTTCTTAACCCTTTACAGGTGAAAGGGTTTTGCCTCTGGCCAGGAGGGATTTTATAGCACTGTAAACAGAAAGGTGGTTATCCTTCCCTTTATATTTATGACACCTACTTTTCGTTAATGTTGTCTGCCATTTCATTCATGCGTCTCTCAACTGTTCTGGCAGAGACAGGCAGTTCTTTTACTCTACATACGATCGTATCTTTATTTGGCAAATCATTGAACAAAACCTCCGAACTGCTGAGAAAAACTTATTTTATATATTCCCCATCTGTAAACGGCTTTCCGTTTTTTGCAGTGCACTGTGCAATTTTGTATCTTCCTTCTGGAGCTTGATTTTTACAGTTAAGCATTTAAAAACACTGCTTTGCTTCCCATATCCTGCTACTGCCTTTTTGATTGATTCAGTCTTGTCTGCTTCATCAAGAAAGGTTTTCTCATGCTTTGTTTCAAAATGTCGTCAAACACTTGATGTGCAACAAACAACACTTTCACAACGGAAAGCACAAACAGCACGATCCTTCTTTTTAATAAATCCAAATGTGTCTGTCCAAGAAGGCTGAAATGAACGGACATCTAACTTTGCTTTCTTAGGAGCTGGCATTTTGTTAAATGTACCCCTCAACTCACAGCAGAAAAAAAAATCGCAGCAGACGGCACGCACAATGTCAAACGCAGTGCACTATTCCACATAGTGTGGTATAAGAAGCAAATCAGGACTTAAAAATATCCCCGTGGCACTGGAACAATTTTTAAGGTGGGGGTGCTGAGCTGCGCCCCCTCTTGCCCCTGTCTGCACCCATCACTGCCCCAGATTGGAGCCACTGGGCCACAGCTGGGGGTGGCTGCAGAGTGCCAGGCCGAGACCAGGAGCAGAGCCCTAGGCCAGTGGCTGGAATCACAGGCCAGCAGTGGGCTGAGCGGGGCCGGCTGCCAGGAGACTGGCTGGCAAGGGGCAGCCGGCCGGTATCCCAGCCTGGCAGCAGGCTGAGCGAGGCCAGCAACTAGGACCCTGGGCCAGTGGCTAGGACCCCAGACCCGCAGCGGGCTGAGTGGGGCTGGTGGCCGGGACTCCAGGCCGACAGTGGAGCCTCCAGGGCTGGCGGACGGGACCCCAACTGGCAGGGGGCCCGTGGCCGGAACCACAGGCCAGCAGTGGGCTGAGCAGGGCTGGCGGACGGAACCCCAAGCCGGCAGCAGAGTGCCACTGAAAATCAGCTCTTGTGCCGCCTTCCGCACGCTTGCCATAGGTTGCTGACCCCTGAAATAGACAATACCCTGGATGCTGTAGCAGGTTCAATCTGATTTGAATAGGTATTGGCAAGTGGAAGCGGATCCAAACAGCAGGGGAAAAGCTGCTTTCATAGCAGGACAAGGCCTGTGGCAATTTAAAGTGATGGCTTTTAGCTTGTGCAATGCACCTGTCACATCTGAGAGGCTAAGGGAGAGGGTATTACGTGGCTTATGTATTATGTGGCCTTTCTCAGCCTGTCTGTTATACTTAGATGATATCCTGGTGCTTGCTAAAACCATTGAACAGGAACTGAAGCATTTACAAATGGTCTGTGATAAGCCCAAAGCTTCCAAATTGAAGTTGAACCCCCTGAAATGTCAGTGCTTTCAAAGAGGTAATTTACTTTGGGCTCACGAGCAGTGAGGAGGGAATTTCCACTGAGAACAATACATTTGAGGGTAAACAGGAACTGACCACCTCCCCAGACACTCTCAGTGTTGTAGAACTCCACTCCTGTTAAAGAAGGTTCATTTGTGGGTTTGCCAATATTGCAAAACCACTGCCTAGGTTGTGTGAGAAAGGGAAGCCATGTCAGTGGTCAGCAGAGTGTGATTTAACATTTCCTATTTGAAAAAGGCTCTTGTGGCTGCTTCTGCTTTGATCTGTCCGTGTTTCAAAACCCCTTTCATACTGGACACAGATTCTAGGGCTTACAGATGGGGCAGTATCATAAGCAAAGATTGACTTCTGTATTTGGGGGGGCAGAGTTCTGTATGGGGGGGGGCAGAGGACTTAATAAGTGTAGCTTTGACTTTGGATGCCCCCCCCACCCCCCAGGACAACCAGGAGTTTGCCCAGCTGCGCACTGAGCGGTGCTGAGGGGACTCAGCTGCTGTGGGCAGATCCTATAGGCACCACTGCGGAGTGGGGAGAGACTCTGGTAGACTCTGGAGTGCTGTGATAAAAGCTCCTGCAGCTGCCCCTCCCCTTTTCTCTCCAAACTGTGTTCCCCCCCCACCCCAACCCCGCCAGCAAAGTAACTGTGGCAGCTGCAGGCCTAGCACAGAAAGGGCACTCTGCTGCCAGCATGAGCCTCCTGCTGCTTGCACCAAGACCAGTGTACAGTTTGGTGGAGCAATGCTCACCCATGCCCCCCAGTCTCCACCTATGGGCAGTACTGACACAGGAATTGAGGAAGTGGTGGCTTATTACTGCAAAAATCTAAGATCTTTGGAAGAAATTATTACATTACCAGAACTGCTGGCATTGACTGTATCTATAGAACATTGTCATCATTATCTCCATGGGAGGAACTTTATGGTCAGGGCAGAGCATGTTTCCATTCAGGCTCCAGTGGCTTAACACTCCCAGGGGATCCAGGCACACACAGGCTTGGATTCCCCTCTCAGCAATCCTAGTGAGTGGTGACGAGGTGGCACTTACTGGGTTCTGTGACACCAGACCCACTGGAAAAGGAGGTTCTGCGGTTATGTCATAATTTTAACACTTGGACATTTTGCAAAATGAGAAAGTTTCTACTGGTGAAATGCAGCTGGATGTAGAAACTTGGTGCATGCAATGTGAAGCTTGTATTGAAAGACGTGTCCCCCTATGACAGGGGCAGCCCTTTTGCAATGATATCTCATGGGGGCACCAGTGGGGTGACTTGCTGTTGATGTACTTGGGGCTCTGCTTGCACAGAGGCTGGCAATCAATACTTGCTGGTAGCTATGGACTACTTCACAGAATGGCCTGAGGCTTACCCAGGAAGGAACTGAGAGGCTGTGACAGTAGCAGAGGTTCTAGTGAATGAATTCTTCACTAGATTTGGTGTCCCAAGTGAGTTACACAAGCGATCAAGGGAGAAACTTTGAATCCAAAGAGTATCTTAGGAAGCAGTGACTCTGAAACAGATTTGGGGTTGTGGTGAATAATCAGTTCAACAGGAACTCCCACTGCGATGCTGTGGCCAAAGGGGCTAATGGGATCTTGGATGTATACACAGGGGAATCTCAAGTAGGAGTAGGGAGCTTATATTACCTCTGCATTTGGCACTGGTGCAACTGCTGCTGGAATCCTGTGTATAGTTCAGGAATCCACAATTCAAGAGGATGTTGATAGATTTGAAAGGGTTGAGAGAATAATTGCAGGGATTGGAAAACCTGCCTTAGAGTGATAGATTCAGCTCCTCCAGTTTGTTTAGCTTAACATAGAGAAGATTAGGGGTAACTTCATAACAGTTTATAAGGACTTACATGGGAGATGAGGAGGAGGAGGAGGAAGGAATGACAAAAAATGGTAATGGGCTCTTCAATCTAGTAGACGAAGGATATAACAAGATCCAATGCCTGGAAGTTGAAACTAGAAAAATTCAGACTGGAAATAAGGTACAAATTTTTGAGTGAGAATAATGAACTGTTGGAACAATTTACCAAGAGCTGTGGTAGATACTGGCAATTTTTAAATTAGGATTGGATGATTTTCTAAAAGATCTGCTCTAGTTCTAAAAGGAATTAATTCAGGGACGTCCTATGGCCTGTGTTATACAGGAGGTCACGCTAGATAATCATAATGGTCCCTTCTGGCCTGAGAATTTATCAATCTATGAAAATTAAAAGACTCTGTGATGTAATATCATATGGGGAAACTTTTAAAAGAAGGAACCTGGTCTGTTTCCACAATCGTAGGAGAAAGAAGGGCAAGAGCCCGAAACTAGACTGACCTGTGTAACTGAAATAACATTATAAGATACGGTTGGGTCCCAGGACAAACCATCTTTCATTCAGGAAAAATGTAAGAAACAATCAAGCTCCTTTATGGAACCAAAATGCTCAAACAATAGCATTTTTTTTCCATAAGGAGCATCTGAGGAGGTCTCAGAGGAATAGGATTTCACCTTCAGAACTGACAATGTAGCTGTTGATAATGAAGCTGGAAGGGTTGTGGCAGAGATGAGTTCTCCAAATAGGTGGGTCTGTCTCAGCCAGCAGAACTCACAGAAACAATGGACGCTCCTCAGGGGTGTATCAGGGATTTCCACACGGGTGGGTGGAAAGGAAATTGGGCAGGGATTAGAAAACTCCAAAGATTTTTTGACAGAAAGACACTGTAAATAGTTAAGACTGTACCATTTGTAATTTGTTAGATTATTTCTTTTCTTTCTGTCTGGGATGGGTTGTTTAGGGAGTCACCCTTTTAGGCCACTTGGGACGATGAGTGAAGCTGCTATGGCTGTGTGTGTATGTTGAGATGGGTTGGGTTAAACCTCCTTGAAACTACTGGATATGTCTTTGGGCCAGCCACCCCCTAGAGTCTAAGGTTGCTCTACAGGCAGCCTGCCTCAGTTTCCCCTTTAAAGGGGCTTCTGAAATAAACTCCACACTGGCTTTTGTCCAGTAATGGCCCTTCTCCCAAGGTCTAATTCACTGACATAAGACAGAACACAAAATGCTGTCCTGGGGCTTCTCTTCTCCCCTGACTCTGCTCTCTGCAGCTCTTCCCTGCCTTGTCCGGCTACTCTCAGCCCTATGTGGCGGGAGTCTTTTCTTATCCCCATGGAGTCTGCTCCCTTTCCATCCAATGCCACTGCTCCTTGGGGTCTGGTCTTATCAACAAAACAGTTCAAAATACCATCTCCTCTAGTCCATCCATTTACCCTCTTTTCAGGGCTCCTCCCAGGCCTTTCCTTCTTGTCGTCTCACTCCCCAGTCCCAGGTTTCTCTGCTGGAGCCTTTTCACTTCCAGCAGCCTCGGTGCTTCATTCTAGTCTCCCTAAGCATCCCGGCCCTACACACCCTTCCACAGCTTCCTGCTGTTCCTGTAGAGGAATCACCTGTTCAGCGCTCAGCTGTGTCTAGGTAATAATTAGTTTGGCTGGCCCCAGGCTTATAGCCATTAAAGGGACAAGTCACCCTGTTACAGGGTGTAACAGCCGCCCTTATTTAGAAAAAATGCAAGAAACAGTAAAGCTCCTTCACGGAATCACGAGTCTGAAAAAACTCTTCACCCATAAGACAGGGACATTCAAACAAGTGTTGCCAGAGGGGGTTTGCTGGGTATGGTTTTGGAATGTTCATGTGTGTGTGTGAGAGAGAGAGAAACCGTAAGAAACACCACAAAAACAGACACAGATAAGGAGCAGAAAGCCAAGGACAGCCTGAGCGAGTACTGGGAACATGGCCCTGGGGAAAGGTTAAAAAGAGAGAGAGCTTTTGGGGCTGAGTGCTGGATGAAAGAGGCTTAGAACACTGAGCAAAGAATTTCCCCTGTTTGATTCCTCCTGTGTTCAGGAAAATGGGACTTTGTACATTCTTTGTAAATAAACAGGATCACATCAATGAAACCTGGCTCCATCATCAGTTTTGAGTCAAAGGGGGCTAACAATGGTTTTATTTGAAATGTTCTAAAATCCCCCTCTAAAGTGCAGGAACTTGCACCTGGTGTTTCCAAGTGTTCTGGAAAGGAACCCGAGAGCCTCTTTTTTTTTCTCCTTTCGCCTCCTCGGAGTTTCCTCACAGCCTCTCCACTTCTGCCTGGCTAGCTCAGAGCCTGCATCTGCTACCTCTCAGGCACCAACCCAGTGTAATCTGGGCCATCATGTACAGTGTGTAAAGTCCCTGGCAGCGACAACAGTAAAACTGATGGGAAGTTTTGCTGTCCTCTTTCTGTGGGTGCTGGGAGGGTCTGGGAGCAGTCGGTGGCCTGCTCCACTAAGGAACATTTCCTGGTGGATGGGGATGTGAGTGTTGAATTGTTCACCTCCCAAAAACCACAGTGGGGGAGCAGCCCAGCCTGCTCCCACTCAGCAGCATGGGAGGGGAATGGATCAGCAGCTGCCACTGAAAGTGTCCTCAAGGGAGGAGTGGAGTTAAAATGCCACTCTCTAAAACACAGCTAAAGTGAGTAATTTGGGAAATCAGGAGCTGTTAATGGGTGAGGGAAAGTTGGGCTTCCTAGTGGGGTGATCTTTTAACCCACCCCCACACACGGAGCTTGTGTTGCTCAGAAGGACGTCTTCCTTTCACACTTGTCATGAAGGGCATGTGCAGTCAGATATCTTCTACCTTTCTTCTTCTTCCCTGCCCAAATAGACAGAGCTAACTTCCTCCATTCCCCAGCCCTCCCAAAGTATAGATGGGCTACATGGATTATGATTATGGTGCTGAGAAACAGACAGATTTATATTCATGGGTTCTAACACTTGTTCTACACACCCAGAAATCACACACAGCTGCATATCAGCCCATTCACCCATCACTTGTGAATACATGAGAGAGCTTGTCACAGTTACAAATAATGTATGAATAAAACATATTCTCTATTTTTCTATTGTTTTTCAGATCTACAATACTCAGAACAAAATGAATACTGCGGATCTGGAGTACTTGGAGGTAAGTCTGCACAAAGAAACACGGGGTTCAACGTCTCTCATAGTTCCCTGTGCTCTTTTTAAAGAATATTTATTATTCCCAGAGAAAACATAAGATAGAGCATAGCATTCAAAGCCAGAAGGGACCATTAGAGCATCTAGTCTGACCTCCTGTACAACACAGGCCACCAACATCATCCAGCCACCTCCACAGCAAGCCCAACAACCGGTATTAGACCAGATCAGACTGTTTTTGTCAGAGGCTGGGAGTGGGCGACAGGGGATGGATCACTTGATGATTATCTGTTCTGTTCATTCCCTCCGGGGCACTTGGCATTGGCCACTGTTGGAAGAGAGGATACTGAGCTAGATGAACCTTTGGTCTGACCCAGTATGGCCATTCTTGTGAGACTAGACTATTCTGTGCAACAGACAAAGGACCAGAGGAACTTAGGTGCACCAGTGCCTGAGGTCCATGTAGTGGCAGGGAACTGATTAGGAGAGAGATACCCAGATGATCCCAGCAGGCGATAAATGCTCCACACTGCAGAGGAAGGCAGAAGAAACCCCAAGGACCCTGCCAATCTGAGCTGAGGGAAAATTCCTTCCCAACCCCACAGATGGTGATCAGGCAGACCCTGATCATGTGAGCAAGAACCAGCCAGCCAAGAACCTGAGAAGGAGAATTCTCAGAACCACCTCAGAGCACCGGCTCACCCCATCCAGTGTCTAATCTCAGCTGTGGCCATTTCTGATGCTTCAGAGGAAGGAGATCAAACACAAACAAAACACCCCACCCACAAGCAAATCCCAGAACACACTGTGGGGTAAAATTCCCTTCCTGACCCCTGCAGGTGACCGGCTGGAACCCTGAAGCGTGAGATTTCAGGAACATAAGACATGAGCTGGAAGGGATTGCAGAGCTGCTGAGCCCTGTGCCCAAGCACCACAGGCAACCCCATCCTACAATGCCACTCCTAAATCTACAAGCTCCTCTTTGCAACTCCCGCTGGGGGCTGTTCCAGAACCTCACCTCTGATGGTTAGAAACCTCCTTCTAATTTCCAGCCTGAATTGATTCATGTCCAGTTTCTATCCATTTGTTCTTGTGCCAGCCTTGTCCTTTAGCTTCAATAGTCCTTCTCCCTCCCTGGTGTTTACCCCGTCGTGTATTTATAGAGAGCAATTAGATCCCTCCCCTCCCCCCGCAGCCTTTGTTTTACCAGACTAAACAAGCCCAGCTCTTCCAGTCTACTCTTGTAAGATAAGCCCTCCCTTCTTCCCCTGATCATCCTAGTAGCCCTTCTCTGCACCTGGTCCACTCTGAATTCATCTTTCTTGAGTGTGGGTGCTCAGAATTGTACACAGTATTTCAGCTGAGGTCTTATACAATGGCATTAATACTTCCCTGTCTCTATTGAAAATGCCTCGGCCAATACATCCTAGGATCTCGTTTGCCTTTTTCACAGCCACATCACAGTGGTGACTCCTAGTTATCCTGTGATCAACCCACATATCCAGGTCCTTCTCCTCCTCTGTAGTTTCCAGCTGATGGCTGCCCCAACTTATAGCAGATATTCTTGTTATTAGTCCTTAATTGCATGACTTTGCACTTTGTGCCATTAAATTTCATCCAATTTTTGTCATTCCAGTCATCAAGGTCATCCAGATCTTCCTGTATAATATCCTGATCCTCCTTTGCATTGATGATGTTTCCCAATTTGTGTCATCAGGAAACTTAATTAGTACACTCCTACTTTTTGTACCAAGGTCAATAATGAAATTAATGACTGATCCCTGAGGAACTCCACTAATAACCTCCCCTAGCCCAATAGTTCTCCTTTCAGCACAACCCCTTGTCTTGCCCTCTTTAGCCAGTTCCTGACCCACTTTACAATTCCTGTACTAATCCCCATAATTTCTCATGTGATACCATGTAGCAAAGTGGCCATCTGTAACGATACTGGTTCTGGCGGGACCCAACTGAGAGTGCCAATTCAGGACAAATTGCTTCAAGCAGGGCAGTTACAGCCCAAGGCTGGGTTTTTCCACTTCTAAGGCAAAGCAAACCAGCCAGACAGAGAGGACTTTGGTTTTACCCCACTGGCTAACCACAAGTCACACAAGCAATTCCCTTAGACACTCCAGTTTCCCAGTATCACCACCAGTGCCCCTCGTTATGGGGATGAATGGTTATGAAAACCAATACCCCAGTAAAAGAAAAAAGATTCTCCTTATCCCAAAGGACCAAGCCCCAGACCCAGGTCAATATATAAATCAGATCTTACCCACAAATCACGCTGTTGCCAATCCTTTAGAATCTAAAATCTAAAGGCTTATTCATAAAAGGAAAAAGATATAGATGAGAGCAAGAATTGGTTAAATGGAATCAATTACATAAAGGCAAAGTTCTTGGTTCAGGCTTGCAGCAGTGATGGAATAAACTGCAGGTTCAAATCAAGTCTCTGGAGCACATCCACAGCTAGGATGGGTCTTTCTAGTCCTTTGTATAGAGCTTCAGTTTGTAGCGAAGTCCCTCCAGAGGTATGAAGCAGGATTGAAGACAAGATGGAGGTGAGGCATCAGCCTTTTATAGTCTCTTGCCATGTGGTCTTTGCTTTCTTTGTCCCAAGGACACTCTATCCAGCACGTGGCATAGAAAAACCTTAGAGTTCTGTCCAGAGGCAGGTCCCTGCATACCTTGCTGAGTCACAAGGATATCTGCCTTCTCTCAATGGGTCAGTTGTATAGCTGATGGTCCTTAATGGGCCATCAAGAAGGCTAGGCAGAGCTGACACCAACTTGTCTGCGGTGTCACCCAGAAGCATAGCATACAGACAGTGTCGAGCCAATATTCATAACTTCAACTACAAAAATGATAGCATAATTATAACCAGCAAATCATAACCTTCCCATAGATACCTCACACGACAGCCTTTGTACAATATTTGCTGCAAATATATAACAGTGGTTGCAACAGCAATCTATATGGTTACAGATTCTGTCAATAACATCACACCATCACATCATGCACCCCCTAGTGGCTGGATGTGGTGTTGCTGCTGCTGTGGCTCAGTTTCCCTCCTGTGTTTTTTGGCCTATTCTGGCTGTCGGAGTGGCCTGACTCTCCAGCCAAGACCTCTTCAAGGAACTGACCCCTCCTGAGGTCACAGAGTCCTTTAACTAGTCCAACAGAATCTAAATGTAACTAAATCTTCAGCCCCAGTTGGGCTCAGCTGGCTGCCCATGTCTCCCCCAGGCAAGCCTCTGCTATAATACAACATCCTCACATCTGTCCTCAGGTTCCGGTGCCTCTCTCCACCACAGTCTAGGGCTGGCACAGTTCTTCGCCTTCCCAAAGGTTCAGACAAGCCAACGTCCCTCAGTGGCTCCTGAGCTTCCCTAAGGCTTCAGGCTCATCTCAGGAGCAGACTGTGCTTCTCTGCCCATCTAGTCTTATTAGCCTTCTATCAGGCCTCTTCCCAGAGAGAGCAAACTCATGTTATTCTCTCATTGGGGCTCTTCCCCCCAGCTGATCTTCCCTCTCTTCTTTTAAACCCCTTCCCCTGCCCATGCCATCCCCATGTGCAAGCAATGAGATTACCAGCTCTTGCAGGCTCCATTAACCCTTTTGCTGCCTGTGAGGGGTTTAAACCCCATCACAACCATATTAAATACTTTACTGAAGGCCAAATATATAAAATCTCTTGCATCATCCTTATCTAAAAAATTAATTGTCTTCTCAAAAAAAGATCTTGGATTAGTCTGGCATGATCTACCTTTGGAAAACTCATGCTTCCTTTCAGCTAATTTTCATTTACTTCTGGGCCTTTAATTATTTTTTCCTTCAAACTTTGTTCTAAAGCCTTATATATTATTGAGGTCAAACTAACAGGACTGTAATGGCCTGGACCACTTCCCCCCACCCCCACACTTTTCTTAAATGCAGGTACAACATTAGCCAGTCTCCAGTTGCACAGTACCACCCCTGCCAATTTGATAGGTTTATTAAAAATCCTTGCTACTGGACGTGCAATTCCATGTGCCAGTTTTTTCAGTATTCTGAGGTGAAGGCTGTCCAGTCCCCCGTTTCCCCCCTCCCCCCGCCCCCGACTTGAGAACATTAAGGTCTGTGAGTTTTGCTTCCACCTCAGATGTTATTTCCATTTCTATACACTCATTCCCATCAGCTGTCCTCTTTCATGCACATCTTCTGCATTATCATCCTTACTGAAAACTGAAGAAAAGTATTCATTTAGCTTTGGGGCCATACCTAGATTAACTTTATTCTCTACCCCATCCAAACTGCATATTAGCCAAACCTCATCCTTCCCTTTTCTCCTTTTATTTATATAACTAAAAATCCTCATACTATTTATTTTAATTTCCTTTGCAAGTTCTAATTCAGCTTGACTTTGGCAATTCTCCCTTTATCCCTACATTTTCCATCCTTCCTTTGCTGAACAGTCCCCCCTCCATTCCTTGTAGGTGCTCCATTTACTCCCAATATCCTTTTTGAGGTTGTTATTCATCCAGTTAGGTCTGGAGTCCTTCCCTGCAAGGCTTTCCCCTTGCTTGCGATGTAAATTCAGATAGCTTTTGCATCTTTGATTTAAAGAAATTCCAAGCCTCCTCCATATTTAAGTCCTTGAGGTCTTCAATCCAGTGGACTTCTCTAATTCCCTTTAACGTCCCAAAGTCTTCCCTTTCGAAACAGAAAACCATAGTTTCCCACCTGTTTTTGATTATCCTTCCATTTACTTTAAACTGAATCAATTTGTGATCACTTGATCCAAGTTTATTTTCTATGACCAGCTCTTCTATGACGTCCTCACTACTTACCAAAACTAAATCTAAAACAGCATCATCTCTTGTTGGGTCGGTGTCTAGTTGGTGAAAACATCTGTCAATGATCACATCCAGGATTAACTGGGCCCAACCATTATTAATAGCATTTATTTTCCAATCTAGATCTGGGAAGCTAGTCTCCCACAATGACACCGTTTCTGGCATTTATTTCTCTAATAATATTCAAGAGATTTCGCTCCATATCCATATCTGACTCTGGGTGTCTGTAGCAGACCCCTAACACTATCCCAACAGAATCTCTTACAGTCCTTCCTCAGTTTTGACCCAAACTGATTCGGTTTTATCCATGCTACCACTTCATATTTCTTTACTGTCTGCTGCATCAATAATGCCGCCCCTAACCCTCACTATCTTTATCTTTATTTCTCTCTCTCCTAAACAGCATAAACCCTTCCCTACCTGTATTCTGAGTCGTGATTGCTATTCCATCAAGTTTCTGTGATCCCTATAATATTCAGTTTCACATCCTGCACCAATAGTTCAGGTTTCCCCATTTTATTCTAGCTTTGTGCCTGCTAGAGTAAAGAAATGTCTATTATCAAATATTTGTTCCCCATGTGGGTACTTATAGACTGCAATCAAGTCACCCCTTAATCATCTCTTTGTTAAACTAAGGAGACTGAGCTCCTTGAGTTTATGACAATAAGGCAGGTTTTCTAATCCTTTAATCATTCTTGTGGCTCTTCTCTGAACTTTCTGCAGTTTGTTTTCTGATCTGTTGATTGTGTACAAATCATATTGATGACTTAAGATTTCCCAATTAATACTCTGAGATTTGGTAAGTTCTTGGAATTACCGTTCAGTTGGGAACCCCAATGTACATGGTAGCCACAATCACACTTAGGAAAAGCTTATGAATTTGCGATAGTTTTATTAATACACTTAGCACAATCACAAACACTCCAACCCAGCAAGGTAGACAGAGATTTAGAAGAGGATGGGCATCCATATACTCACGCCATCCCTTGCAAAAAGAGCTGAAGTGTTACTGATTGTCTCATCATCAGACTCACCATCATCTCCAGTGGTCAACATCCTGGGCATCTCCCAAGGCACGCAGGCCTGGATTCAGCTTTTATAATGTGTTACGCTGGCACCACTATGCCTAATGCATATTCATTTCAGCCCCTTTTCCTGATCTATATTTCCTCATCCTACTAAATTTGGCGTAGCCTTTGCCCATAGGTTACTAGTCCTTTCCTCCAAGTTCATTAGCATGTATGTCAATTAGTTCCCATGTATTCTTGTCTTCTGATGTTCCTCATTTTAAAATATCTCAAGCTGGTATGAACTGGCATCTTGTGGTGCCTGTCAGCAGTTTAGGTGTTACAGCATTCGGTCTTGTGATAGCTTATGATCTAGGTTACGCCTGATTGGCTGCTTATGCTAAAGCTTCTGGGGCCTTATGCCTTGTTTGGCTAAACTATTGTCTTACCTAGCAAATACCTATACCTATTGGCTACATTATTAACATACTTCTTGAATTGTGGATACCAGAACTGGACACGTATTCCAGGAGCAGTCATAACAGTGCTAAATACAAAAGTAAAATAACATCTCCACTCCTATTCGAGATTCCCCTGTTTATGCATCCAAGGTTCACATTGTCCCTTTTGGCCACAGCATCACGCTGAGAGCTCATGTTCAGCTCATTATCCATGACCCCCAGATCTTTTTCAGTCACTGCCTCCCAGAATAGAGTCTTCCATCATGTAAGTGTGACATACATTCTTTATTCCTCGATGGATACATTTATATTTCGGTACATTAAAACTCCTGTTGTGTTGTACCAATAAATTAAAAACCAGCAGGATCTTATTAAAGGGAAAAAGGCAAAAATACCACATTTATTGTGAATACAGAAAGAATCATAGTAAGCAGTTAGTTATAACATTCCATTCAATCTCATATTTATTCACACATTCATTCATACAAACACACACACACACACATTATGCAAGGTTGTTATCATAGTTACCAGCCTTAGAGTTGCTCATGCCAAGCCACTGGCCAGGTGGCCTGGACATGAGGAGGGCCTTGTAGGATGCTCATCTGATGCTCCTGGAAGTTGGTTTGCAGAATCAGACCCCAAAGTTCTCACTCTTTAGAGTCTATTTTTATAGGAATTTCTTCCTATGCCAGTCTATGGGAATTGCTTCATCATGCTGTTGCTGAATCAACCATCAGATAGCACATTCCTGAGGGCTCCAAGATGTTATCTTGTTCTTTGGTTCTCCCATTCTTGAGGCTGTTGGGTGGATTCCAGTCTGCCCTCCGGGGGTCCTCTGGTTATTTCCACTTGACGCCTTCTTCAGCCGATGGACACTGGATTCTTAGGCTGGCACCTCCCTGATCATTCAGTTATTATCCACACCAAGCATCCATCCACATCCATCCTCTATCTCTATTTTAATCACAATTGTTAATACAGCAAAAGGGCGGGGAGTCTCTGGGTGCTCTTTCTGTTGTTACAGAGTATTGCTTTGAGTCTCTCTCTCTGTGAATTGCTTTGAGAACAGACTCTGTCTTAGAATGTACTAACACAATTAGCAGCTTGCAAGCTTCACACATAGAGGGAGAGAAACAGTACCAAAAACCAAGAGACCTCTTAATTAGTAATACCCTGGAATTTAAACTATGGGGAATCAAACTCATTTGTGATTTTAATACAGAACTTCTTTAATATGATCCAACAGTGGTTTGCTTGGTGCCCAGCTTATAAAGTGACCCAGATCATTCCATATCAGTGACCATCCCTCTTCATTTTTGTTTTTGTTTTTGTTTTTATAGCTGCTTTCACTTCTTCTCTAAACCAACCTGTTTTTGTTGCTGGTGGTTGTTTTTCACCAATGAAGCCTTCTTTCTCGATTTTGGGATTGCATATTTTTGGACATCTAGTGAAATGTTCTTAAACAGTTCCCAAGTACGATACACATTTTCCTATTTAAAATATTTCTCCCAACTGATTTGGCTCATAATTATTTTCAGCTTTGTGAAATTGACTTATTTAAAACATTGTGTGTGTGTGTGTGTGAATATAATTTTTTTTATTGGTTTAAACTTTATTCTGTTTGCCCATAACAGCTGTGATCAAGTCATGAAGTCTTGCATCTAAGCAATCAATTTTTATTTCTGTGATCAATTTCTCTTTATCTGTCAAGATCAGATCTAATATAGAATTTCCCCATGTTGGATACAACACTTTTTGGGTTAGGAAACTGTCATCTATATTTTTTAGAAAATCCAAAGATGTTAGCACCGGCACCACGAGACTTCCAGCGCATGGCACTCAGATTGATTGGTGTCAGTTAAAGCAGCCTCAGGAGGTTTGTGGACAGGTCCCTGGCACACTATAGCTCTGCCTGTTACTCTCCGTATGGAGTTACAGGTGTTGCTCTTAGATCATTGAGCCCCAAATTGTTTGGAGTGGGTTATCTGGGAGACAGTTACTTTCCCTGAGTAATCAAGCTGCAGTTGCAGATGGAGCTCTCAATACAGAAAGGAAACCTTTTTCAGACATTTCAAAGGAATAATTTCTGTTGATTTTCTCTGAAAAATTGCTTAATTTCCTTGACAATTTCCAAATAACTTTAAGAAGAACAGGAGTACTTGTGGCACCTTAGAGACTAACAAATTTATTTGAGCATAAGCTTTCATGAGCTACAGCTCACTTCATCTGATGCCACAAGTACTCCTTTTCTTTTTCCGGATACAGACTAACACGGCTGCTACTCTGAAACCAAATAACTTTGTTAGCCTTTAAATTGTGAAACCCTGAAGATGTTTCGTAAAAGTCACAAGGGGGATGGAGGAAGGAACATAACTGACTTTATAATAGAACATGATTGCAAACTTAATTCTGTAGACATAGTAATCTCTACATGATGATCTATAGCTATCTACCTACCTACCTACCTAGGATCTTGCCTGTTCATTTTAAGAAATTACTCAGATCACGGAACTAATCTCCCTGTCTATGTTATGTCCGTGTTTTATTTAGATGTTTCTCCACATTGCGAATACTGTGGAAGAAATCTTCCATGATCAGACAATTCAGGTAATTGCATGCTTTTCAGTCCGTAAAATCCACATGCAGAGCATTTTGTGAAACTGGTACTGTAGCTGCTATGGTGCCTTCAGTCCAAAAGCTCCACTGTGTTCTCTTACCTCGTGACATCTTTGCCCAGTATTAAGTACAGTAGAAAATCTGCAAAGATTGATGTGCAGCGCAGCACAGCCCCTGCTACTGGATCAGATCAACATCCAGCTGGGATCGACTCAAAGCAGTTTCTACTGGCTCAGCCAAGGATGTGCATCTCCCAGCCAAGACCAGGTCTTTCTGGCTTGGCCAGGGATCACAGCTGTTTCCCCTCCAGTTTCATCTGCGTAAAGGGCACTGGTTAGAATCTTGTCTGAAGCAGTTGTAGTGTTGTCAACCGAAAGAGTTACAATCTCCTGAGTTAGACCCCAAAAATCAGGAGATTGGCCAAAAGTAATGAGATTACTTTAAAAGATTAATTCTTGGTTTTGGTTCGTCTTGTGAGTTTTGAACTCGCCCTGCCCTTCCCCAACATGAGTATCATGAACTCTCACAAGTGTATTGTGAGGAAGGAAATTTTGCAGGAACTCTCATGATAATGTGAAGAGCTCCTGTGATCACATGATTCTGGCGCAGGTGTCCGCAGGCCCCTACTTGTCCCTCTCCTGTCTCCCACTGCCTCCAGCCCTACCTGCGGCTCCGCATTGGCAGCCAGTTGTTTGCCCACCTGCCAGGTTTTGGGCAGCTCCATGCATGACATTTCTCATTAGTGAGAAAAAGTCACTAATCTCCCCTACATGGGTCCTAACCACGGCTTGTGGAAAAGGTAAAGATGATGTGGAGGACACTGGTGACTTTCTCAGCACTGAGGAAAGTCACACAGTGAGCTGCAGAAAATTATCCTTCCCCACAAAAATAGACAGTTAGTCATTCCCCCCTTCCCGTTAGTTCCCCCTCCCTCTTTATGTACCCGGCTGTTCTCTTCTCTTGTCCCTGTTCCTGCTGCTCTCCTGGGGGTCACCGGGCCAGAAGCCCTTGCCAGGACTGGGGGATATACGGAAAGATGCTGTCATGGTCAATCTCCTCTACCCCCAGTTGGGTGGAGCAGCAGCAGGAGTCCTGGGAAGAGGGGAACCCCTGGCAGTGGGGATGGCAGAGGTGGGTGCTCTTAGAGGCTGCAGGGAGTGGAGTGGCTGAGATCTCAGGACAGCACAGCTCCGAGCAGCTGGCAAGAGAGGCAGAGGGCAACTGTTGTGGAGACAGGATATCTGCGGGTATGGGCACACTGCAAAAAAAGGCTGAAAGCAGCGAGTCTCGGAGCCTGGGTCAACTGACTTGTGCTCATGAGGCTTGTACTACAGTGCTTAAAATAGCAGTGTAGTTGTCCCCACTCAGCCCAGGCTCCAGCCCCTGAGACCTAATGATGGGGGGGGTCTCAGTGCCTGGGGTCCAGCCAAAGCAGGAACGACTAGATGGCTGTATGTAGCCCTGTAGCATGAGCCCCACATGCCCAAGTCAGTTGACCCGGGCTCTGAGTCTTGCTGCCATGGGTCTTTCTTTGCAGTGTCACTGTTCCCAAAATGCCTTCCCATAGAGGACCCCCCCCCCCACAAAGGTGATGGGGAGCGGTGAAGGAGGAATTCTTTTTTTCTCCACCTTCCCACCTCAAGGAAGGGATTCCCCCCAATTGACCCGTGTGTAGGAAAGGGAGGGGAAGAATGGGCCCTGCTTTTGTTAAGAAGGGGCTGGGACATCCCTTGCCCAGTGACACGGGTTCTCTCTGCATGTATTTGGGCTTCCCCAAGACAGAATCACTGGCAATGGAGCTCTTCCTCCGCCTTTAACAATCCAGGCCTAGCACTCCCCTGGCTCAGTGTGGGAGCTGGCTGGGCTAGCCCAGCAGGAGGGCAGGTTGGGGCTGTGGCCCCTCCCCTGAACATAGCTGTGCCCCCCATTGGATCGATTCCACGTGATGTTGCCTCTGGCTGAGTTCTCAGTGGGAACTCAACCCGAGATCACTGGATCTAAAAGCCTGAGCCTCCCCTTACTTGAGCTAAAAGTCCAGTTATTAGCTTGACACCGGCATCAGTCTCATGAAGCTCTGTTCTGTAGTCCAGCCATGAGAGAGGGACAAAGTGTGGGGTTGTTAGTGTGAGTTACACACAGAAAAGCTTAAGCACATGGCATGAGAGTAACGTGCATTGCAGCAGCCAGCTTGAAGCAATAACTCTGAGAGGGTGAACGGCCCGTCTTCATCTCAGGGAGGTGTTAATGCAGAGCTTCACTGACTTGTCCAGTTAAAAGCACCCCCCTCAGATAACCAGTCTTCTGGCTCTGATTCTCCAGTGTAAAATCAGTGGAACCGAGTGTAGAATCAGGCCCCGTGTGTCTCCCACATTAGCACAGCCCAGACTCAGCTAGCACTCCTGATACATGGGCAGCAACTTTACATCTGGCTGAGCTGGTAGGAGCTAAGCTGAGCTGGTCTTGGCATGACCTGTTGAACCAGGGTCAATTGGCAGAAATGGACTCTGGGAATTGTCTCTGCTGCTCTGAGAGTTATGTATTATCACTTGGAAGATTTGCATCTGTTAACTAGATTTTTTTTTAATGTTTTAGCACATGGACATTCTGGTTCGTGACTATAAACCTGCAGAATGTACATCTAAACATGCAAAGAAGTATCTGACTCAACTAACCCAGGTAAATTCTGTTGGTTTCCTTCACATCCCTCTATTCCCCTACACTCCTGTAATGGGTTCGGTCACAGAGATCCCCTTGGGACTGCCACCTGATGTGCTGAAACTACCTCTGAGCCCATTTTCCCAACCAGCTTAGGACTCCAGAACCCTGCCTTGTTGAGCCAGACATGCCAGTCTGCTCCAACACAAACCTAGGCTCTGAACTACACACCCCAAAGCTGCAGACTTAACTGAAAACAGCTTAAGAAGTGCTCCTCTCTCTAGCACCCAGACACCCAATTCCCAAGAAATGTATGTCCTGTAATACCCTGGACACTACTAATCTTTTGAATCGATTATTCCTTTAAGGAAATCATATGCACATAACTTGTCACCTGAAATGGAATTACCCCAACACTTCAACGTGAACGCACAGGAGTAGATAAAACAATAAAACAAGTTTATTAACTACAAAGAGATTTGAAGTGAGTCCAAGTAATGAGGCATACAAGTTATACTGCATTATCCTGCAGTATGTGCAGAGCCTGGCTAGGAGGCACCAGAACGAGGAAGATTGTGATGAGGACATGGCCACAGACGTTCCTGAAAGCACAAGATGTGGCAATTGGGATATCATGCTGGCATTAGGGCATGTTGATACAGTGGAACGCTGATTCAGGGCCAGGCAAACAAGCACAGAATGGTGGGACCTCATAGTGTTGCAGGTATGGGATGATTCCCAGTGGCTGTGAAACTTTCACATGCGTAAGGCCACTTTCATGGAACTTTGTGAGTTGCTTTCCCCCTGAAGCGCACGAATACCAAGATGAGACCTACCCTGACAGTTGAGAGGCGAGTGGCGATAGCCTTCTGGAAGCTTGCAATGCCAGACAGCTACTAGTCAGCTGGGAATCAATTCAGAGTGGGCAAATCTACAGTGGGGGCTGCTGTGATCCAAGTAGCCAAGGCAATCAATAACCCTCTGCTAACAAGGGTAGTGACTCTGGGAAATGTGCAGGTCATAGTGGATGGCTTTGCTGCAATGGGATTCCCTAACTCTGGTGGGGCGATAGATGGAACAGATATCCCTATCTTGGCACCGGACCACCTTGCCAAACAGTACATAAACCACGAGGGGTACTTCTCAATGGTGTTGCAAGCACTGGTGGATCACAAGGGCCATTTCACCGACATCAACATGGGATGTTTGGGAAAGGTGCATGGCGCTTGCATCTTTTGGAACTCTGGGCTGTTCAAAAAGCTGCAAGAAGGGACTTTCTTCCCAGACCAGAAAATTACCATTGGGGATGTTGAAATGCCAATAGTTATCCTTGGGGACCCAGCCTACCCCTTGCTCCCCTGGCTCATGAAGCCGTACAAAGGAAGCCTGGACACTAGTAAGGAGCAGTTCAATTATAGGCTGAGCAGGTGCAGAGTGATGGTAGAATGTGCCTTTGGACATTTAAAAGTGCACTGGCGCTGTTTGCTGTGTAGGTTAGACCTCAGCACAACCAATATTCCCATTGTTATTGCTGCTTGCTGTGTGTTCCATAATATCTGTGAGAGTAAGGGGAAGATGTTTATTGAGGGGTGGGAGGTTGAGGCAGATTGCCTGGCAGCCAATTTTGAGCAGCCAGACACCAGGACAATTAGAAGAGCACAGCTAGGTGCACTGTGCATCAGAGAGGCTTTGAAAAACAGTTTCATGATGGACCAGGTTAGGGTGTGACAGTTGTGTGTGTTTGTCCTTGATGCAAAGCTGCCCCCTTTGGTGAATGTACTTACCTGTAAGCCAATCCCCCTCCTGCCTTTGACCACAGCTGGCAAAGGAAATAAAGTCCCTATTGTTTTGAATCCATTCATTCTTTATTTATTAAAAAAAAATGGGATCACTGACAATGCTGATTATTAAAAGTAGCCTGAGTGGGGTGGGGGAGGAGGGAAGGACAAGGCCACATTGCTTATTGTAGCCACGCTACAAATCAAAGCTATTTGAATGACAGCCTTCTGTTGCTTGGGCCATCCCCTGCAGTTGAGTGGCTGGGTTCTCAGAGACTCCCCCGCTCCCCTGCATTCTTGGGCGTCTCTCTTTAGAGGCTTTCCAAGCCTTACAGAGAAAAGTAGTGAGCATTTAGGGTTACACACATTTCCCCTTTGCTTTAATCTTTCTGGGGCTCTGTTCTGGGTGGGTTTTTTTTGGCTTCTCCTCTGTCCAAGAGTATTTTCTGTTGGGCTCCCCAGCCGCTCCCCCACCTGGCAACATCTCTGAGCATGCAAAGAAATGGCACTGATTGGAGAACTAGGTATTAGAATGTATTTTAATAAAAATAATAATATCTGGGATGCTCCTCTGTAGCTGAAGGAAAATTGTGCCTGTCCTGCCCTCAGCCTTCAGACACTGGCTGGGCCAGGGAAACAATCTAAGCCTGACAAGAGGGAATAGGTCTCTTCGCATCTTGCATAGCCTGGACTCCATCCTAGAATACAATGACCACTGAGGACAGAGGCACAGAAGGATTCTGGCTCCTTTACAGCTGCAAAACCACTGGCTAGTACAAACAAGCGCAAGCCCCAGGATAGTGACAGCAGGCACGTGTTTGCCAGAAGCTGGGAAAGGGCAACGGAATGGATCACTTGATGATTACCTGTTCTGTTCATTCCCTCTGGGGGAGGGAATGGCATTGGCCACTGTTGGAAGACAGGATACTGGGCTAGTTGGACCTTTGGTCGGACCCAGTATGGCCGTTCTTACGTTCACTGAATAAACTAAACAGGTCTGTACTGTAGTATGATGATAAGTGGAACTAGAAAAGGAAGGTCAGGTTTCAGGTGGGGCCGAGTTTGAGGGACAGCAACAGTGGCTCAGGTGCCTGCCCCATTGCTTAGGGCAGCTGAAGCAATTTTAACTTACAAATTGTAAGAATCTCTGGGGTGCAGCAAATAGCAGCTTGTGCCATGGCACACAGCCTCAGGAACCCTGGGTTTTACTGAATGTAGCCCAGGTGTGGAGCCAGTGGACACAGGAGCTTGAGCTGTGCCTGGATCTAGCCCTGCCAAGAGGAGATGGAAAGTGAAACTCAGTTGTATCTCACTGGGGATCAGGGCAGAGAAGCACATGCCAGTCTGAAGCTCCCCACTGCTTCAGCATTAGCGGCTGTGCTGGGAGATCTAGAGACCCATAGTTCTCTAAAGTACAGTGACTCATAGACTTTAAGGCCAGAAGGGACCATCATGATCACCTAGTCTGACTTCCTGCACATCACAGACCACAGAACCTCAGTCACCCTGTCAGGGTTTCCTCCCCACTCTGAACTCTGGGGTACAAATGTGGGGACCTGCATGAAAGATCCCCGAAGCTTATTTTTACCAGCTTAGGTTAAACAGTTTCCCAGGGCACAAATTCCATCTTGTCCTTGAACAGTATGCGGTCACCACCAAGTGATTTAGACAAAGAATCAGGAAAAGGACCACTTGGAGTTCTTATTCCCCCAAGATATTCCCCCCAAGCCCCTTCACCCCCTTTCCTGGGGAGGCTTGAGAATAATACCCTAACCAATTGGTTACAAAGTGCACACAGACCCAAACCCTTGGGTCCTTAGGACACTTAAAAATCAATCAGGTTCTTAAAAAAAAGAATTTTACTTAAAGAAAAGGTAAAAGAATCACCTCTGTAAAATCAGGATGGAAGATAACTTTACAGGGTAACAAAAGATTCAAGAACACAGAGGAACCCCCTCTAGGCTTAGTTTCAAAGTTACAAAAAACAGGAATAAACCTCCCTCCAGCAAAGGGAAAATTCACAAGTTAAAACAAAAGATAATCTAATGTGCCTTGCCTGGCTTTTACTTACTATTTTTGTAATATCAGAGACTTGTACAGGATTGGTTAGAGGAGATGGATTTCTGACTGACTTCCCTCAGTCCTGAGAGAAATCCATCCACACAAAGAGCACAAACAAAGCCTTCCCTCCCCCCCCCCCCGATTTGAAAGTATCTTCTTTCCCCGTTGGTCCTTTTGGTCAGGTGCCAACCAGGTTATTTGAGCTTCTTAACCCTTCACAGGTAAGGAGGAATTCTAGGCTACCCTTCGCTGTATGGTTAGGACACGCCCCTTCCAGTAATAGGGGGTTGGGGGTGGAGGCAGTGGGGCTTCTCTGGCTAGTGTGACAGGCACAGAGCAGGGATGGATTGATGTAAACCAGATCTTTTCTCATGGAGGGAAACTGGATAATCTAATGGAATTAATTAATAAGAAGCTTTAAGATAACAATCATCTTTCAATGTCTTTATTTTAACTATATCTATTATAACTGGGTAATGATCCTTCGGTAAAATAATGCCAGACTCAAACCCACAAGCAGTGGGAAATGAAGACTAATTCCACTGAATCAGTGGTTTCAAATAGAGGGCAGAGTTAAGGTTGCCTGAAGATAAATTAGGTGACTTGCTCAGGAGATCTGAGTTTCTAGGGGAACAGAATGTGTGTTTGTGAGTTTCCTTAGGTGTGTTTGTGTGAAAAGGTAACAGATATAGGTACATGACTTAACTCTGGTTTGTTTGTTTGTTTGTTTATTTTTTGGTTTGATGTTATTGTCCATGAGCTATCTTATCTGGTTTTCAGGAAGCATTTTGTATATATGTTTGATACATACATACCTTCTGGGATTCTGTTCCGGTTGGCTAAGTAGTCTTCTTGCTGGAATTAAGAAGTTTAATTTCTTAATTTTTTTACTTTAGGGCCTGTTTGATAAGCTCCCCTTTTTTTAAATCCCTGTGTCTAAAGTGTAGTGTCACAACGCTAGCTTTTGGTACCTTCCACCCCTGAAGATGTGAAACTCAATTATATTGTCAGTGTTATTACCTAGGACTTGTCTAGATGGCCCGTTGCAGTAAGCCAGGGTGTGAATGTACAGCACACTAGCTTGTTGCACAGTAAGTCGACCTGTGGACCCTGCTACAGAGCACTAAAAGTTCCATAGTGTGCTCTGATGTACTCCAGTTCCAAATGGGAGCTAGTGTGCGAAAAGCTAGTGTGCTGTACATTCACACCCTGGCTTGCCACGCACTAACTTGCTGTCTAGACAAGTCCTGAGTGCCTCAAATATACTTGCTTCTTGAGCCAACTCCAGTGTTATGTAGGACTAAGTCTAGAACAGCCTGTCCTCTGGGGCACCCTAGGACCAGGGGCACCGGAACAGGGGGGGTCCATGAGGCCATGGTCCCATCACTTTAAAAGTGCAAGGGCTATGCCCCACACTTTTTTTTTGTCTTAAGGGTGAGCAATGTGGTGGGAAGGAGGCAGAGAGGGGCCAGAAGCGGGCAAGTCCTCAGGGAAGAGGCGGAGTGGGGGCAGGGCCTCAGGGTGAGAGGCCTAGGAGGGGTGGGGCCTGGAGGCAAAGGCTCGGGGCGGAGTGTGGGTAGGGCCACAGAGGGAGGGGTGGAGCATGGATGGGGTTTTGGGGGAGGGACCACAGTCTGGGTGTCAGCAGCCCCCCACTTCTTGGGAGCTTCCTATGCTCCTGCCTAGGACTAATTGTTCAAAGAAGCAAACATTTAAGGTATTGAGAGGTGCTTTGCTTTTCTAAACCTTGTCTTTAGTGTCATACTCGGATGCAATGACTGAAGTTATCCATGGATGCTACTTTATTAGACTTAGTCTAATGTTAGCACTTATTTATGTGATTTAAAAAACAAAAAAATAAAATAATAATCATATACATATGGCCTTTCAAAACATAAATATTTGATTTGCTCCTTTCACCCCACCAGTTGTAAGTTACTTGTCATCTTACATTGTGAGCTCCTTGGAGCAGGGACCATGTCTATCGCTAGCAGTGCCTAGCACAGTGGTCCCCATCTGCTTACCAGAAACTTTTGGGACTACTTGTAATATAAATATTACACAATCATATTTCTTCTTATGTTCCTGATCTGCATTCAGCGTTCGATATCCTTCTCCTGACCCTGATATCGGTAATAGAACGTCTGCCCTAGAGTTCCACTGGACTAAAAGAGAAGGGGCTGCTGGCAGGGCATTCTCAACTGGGCTTCTGTGTCTTTGGAACTCACTTCCCTCCCCTTGGTCTGAAACAACCTTAGGGCATGTCCACACTACAGACTTAAGTTGACCTATGTTAAGTTGACTTACACCACCGCAGTAATTCCTGAGGTGGCTGATGTACACACTACCCTCCTTCTGTTGGTGCACGTCCTCACCAGGAGCCTTTCCACTGACTGAAAAGGGGCAGTGGGGGCGGGGGGGGGCCTGAGAGCCAGCGCGCTCAGCTCTGTGCAGCTCCCCACTGGGAGCCTAGCTGCCCCCCGGGCTCTCAACTACCCACTGGGAGTGGGGGCAGCCGCCAGTGCTTCTCAGCTCCCTGAGTGGGGAGCCGGGCGGGTGCAGCCTGGTTGGGAGCAGGGAGCCTCCAGGCAGCAGCCTGGCTGGGACCGGGGAGCCAGCATGGAGCCATGAAATTGACAAGACAGCCGACAGGCGATGTAAATAATGTGTCACCCTAAGTACACCAACATAATCCCTACACCTCTGGTGAGGGTGGAGTTGTTATGTCGATGTAGTAGGGCACTTACATCAGCAGGACAAGGATCTAGTGCGGACACTGACATAATTAGGTCGATGTAAGTTGCCTTCTTCGACTTGACTGAGTAGTGTAGACCAGCCCTAAGTTTGTTAATCTTCAGGGCATGCTGCAAGGCTCATCTTTTCTTCTTGGCCTGTGGGGAGCTGGAAGAAGGGTGAAATTGGGAGTCCTGGTGGTGGTTTGTTTGCGGGGGGAGGTTATTTTTAAACATTTCTTTCATTTATGTTGGTGCTGGGGTAGTGCTACCATTGGGTCAATTGTTAGTCTGTTATGTATGAGTTGCATTTTTAGGAGTTTGTTAAAGGGTGCCCAGAGCCTGGAATGGGTGTTTTTTTAATGTACTTGTACCTCAGTAAATAAATACAAATGTAGAAGAATCCACACACATTCTATGGTGTGGTCCTCTCCACTCAGAATTTTTATCTTGCTAAACATATGGACTCATTTAGGCGTAATTCTTCTCCTCCATCTTTCCTCCTCCTGTTGTTTATAGCCAGGCATTAGAGTGTCTCACTGTTTTGTGTCATTCCACCCCATTTCAATATCACCTATTTACCAAGCTCCTCTTCCATGACCAGGCTTCCTTGTTTACCTGTTCTTGCTTTAACTCTTCTCCTCTTGGTTTTGATAGACTCTCTAGACACTTATAGTTCATGTTCTTGGCCATGTGCCTATTTTTATTTAACTCCTTAGTCTGATGTCTTGTTACTCTTCAGACTGTATCTCCATTATCTCGCCCTGTCCCTGCTTCCTTCTGTTGCATGTTTTATTACCAGACAGTGTTACCTTTGTATTACTGTCATCATAGCAGATCTCTTAGACCAAACTGAGCAGTTCCTGGCACCTCTTGGCTTCCTGAGTTCCTAGTTGAAATACTCCTCCAAACCCGGTCATTTGTCTACACCAGCAGTCTGCTTCCACTTTAGTCATTGTGGAGCCTGTATCTTCCCTATAAGATCTCCATTCCTCAAAGTGTTCCCCAGTGACACTAAGGGTACGTCTACACAGCAACTAGATACCCGCAGCTGGCCTGTGCCAGCCAACTCAGGCTCATGGGGCTGTTTCACTGCTGTGTAGACGTCTAGGCTTGGGTTGGAACCTCGGCTCTAGGACAGTGCAAGGTGGAGAATCCCAGAGCTCAGGCTGTAGCATGAGCCCAGAAGTCTACACAGCAGTAAAACAGACCCACAGCCTGAGCCCCACGAGCCTGAGTCAGCTGGCACGGGCCAGCTGCGGGTTTTTCGTTGCTGTGTAGGCATACCCTGTGAGTCTTAAAGACATTAAACAATGTTGGATGGATTCCCATTGGACTTTCCTCCTGTTTGTGTAGCTTAAAACTAACTATGACTGATCTGCTTACTTATCCCTAGAGACACTGGTGATTGTGACTTGGCTGGGCACCTAAATAATTGAATATTCAAACAAATGTTGCTGAGAGACTGATCCATTCCTGGGTTTATTATCTCATATTCCTACATTTTTTATTCCCCTCTAGGACACTGAAAGCTCTTCCAAGTTTCCAAAATGTCTAAACATTCTGAAGCATAACAGTGGGTGTTATCTCATGCCCAATCCAGGGATGGATATTCCATATAGCAAGACTGGAACCTTACAAGGTATGTGACTAGCGCTAAACTACAGTGAATGCCTCAGGAATTTCTTAGGCATTGTCTACATTTCAAAATTAAGTTGACTTAAGTTACGTCGATGTACAGCCACCACTGTAATTACAACGCTGATGCATGTCCACACTATGCTCCTTGTGTCGACAGAGCACAAACACAATAGCATTTCTTGCATCCACACAGAGAGCAGTGCACTATGGGAAGCTATCCCACTGTGCAGCTGGCTGGTGCTTTGGGAAGGGTTTGCAATGCTCTTAGGGCAGTACAGCATCACCTGATAGAGATTTCTCAATCCCATCATTCAATGGGCATCCTACTAGATTGCCAGCTGCTTTTCAACTGCCCTGGTAATCTGTGAGCCAGCCATCTCTGTCAGAGCATGGACCCTGCTCTGCTGTTCAGTATTGTGCTGTGTGCTATGAACCCAAGGCTATCGGAGGAGCCCAAAGGGGGGCTATTCGGCTGGGGATGCCTTGAAGGAGCATATTAACACTGAGCCACAGCCATGTGTGTTGCTGTAGTGTGCTGAGCCTGGCATTGTTTGTTTGGACCGTGCTGTGAACCTGGTAATGAGCGCTGTGTGCCCAAAAAGTGACACATTTTAAATCACTTTTTAAAGTAGCACTTGGTAGTCTGACCAAATTGATGTTGCTGAACACCAACACAAGAAGCCCACAGAAGTGTGTGTGTGGGGGGGTGTTTGTGTGAGAGGGAGAGAGAGCCAGTGTGTGTGTTGGGGAGTGTGTGAGTGTGAGAGAGAGACAAAGTGTGAGTTGGGGAAAGTGAGTGTGTCAGCACGCTGTTTCTTTAGGTCCGTGGTATTCACACTGCGGGCTGTGGGCCACATGCGGCTCGTCAGGGTAAGCTGCTGGCGGGCCGGGATGGTTTGTTTACCTGGAGCATCTGTAGGCACAGCTGCCCACAGCTCCCACTGGCCGGGGTTCGCCATTCCCGGCCAATGGGAGCTGCAGGAAACAGCAACAGCACATCCCTGCAGCCTGTGCCACTTCCCAGAGCTCCCGTTGGCTGGGAACAGCGAACCCCAGCCATGGGAGCTACGGGCGGCCATGCATGCAGACACTCAATATCAACAAACTTCCGCAGCCCACCAACAGCTTACCCTGCTGCGTGCTGCGTGCAGCCCACAGGCTGCCGTTTGAATACCACAGCTTTAAGTATAGCACTCACTAGCCTGAACACTTGTTCAGCCAGAAGCAACCAATCCAGGCACCCCCCTGTCCCTGCACCCCAGCTCAGTGGAAACCGGTACACCGTTGGAAGGAGGGGGACACTCTGACATCAGGACACCCAGGACATCAGGAGCGGGACACTCCGACACTCCCTCCCTGGCTCTTCACAGGACATCTTTCCTTCCCCCACTTCCCACCAGCAGCACCCCACCCTGCCTGCTTGCCACTGCAGTCCCAGGGCCACGGAGAGCAGAATTCCGCATTCATGTTTTGATTCTGTGATTCCCTCCAAGTTCTCCTACAGTCTCCTCTCCCCACAGACCAATGAGACCCACCCCTAAAGTCTTGTGCAGACAAGGCCTTAGACAGGGACTTCTCCAAGAGTCAATAATGAAAAAAAAAAAAGTGGTGACCTAACATTTGTGAGGTGCTATGAGGGCCTCAGAAGAAAGGTGGTATGAAAGTTCAAAGGATTCATAAAAATTAGAGATGTGAAATTGCTGCGTACACCATTCAAACACCTGTAGGTGGTGATCTCACTTTTAGTTATATGAGGCTTCTCCATAAGAACCCCAAGGTCACACTGGTTTTCTTTAGCTACCATAACTAATATGCTGCTCTCGTCACCCTAGGTATCTTTCAGCCATGGATGTTTCTTCTGTTTCTTGCTGGATACATGTCATAATACAGGATCATTGACTATGGTGTGGTTACACTGCAATTACAGTGCAGGAAGGTTCTAACTTTTCTTACATGTAATTGCCACTGATTCAGCTGACCAGAAGCTGTACTTAATGCCTGACTTACTTATTGTTATCCCTTTGGTCCCAGGTTTAATACACACACAGGTATTTTTTTAGAATCCTGGCATGTGAACTCTATTGTAACCATCTGTAATTACTATTACATTTAAAAGTGCCTCCATTAAAAGAATGTTGTTCAAGTTGCAAAGTCAAGCACTGAAAAGTTAGGAAGTGCCAGATTCATGGTTGTCCACGCAACCTCTTCCTGAAGTGGGGAGGTGTAAAGGAAAGACACTTTTATAGCTTAGTTTTTTTATTCTGATAAGGATCCCTACCTTCCTCTTTGCTCCTAAATAGAACATCCTGACGTTCTTTTAAAGACAGGACTCTCTCTAATCCATTAAAAGTTTGTTGCTTGAGATAGGGTTTTATCTCTACTAATTTCTTATAGCAGCCTGGTGTCTTGTTTTCGGAGAAGACAATCGTGCTCTTTCCTTGGAACCCAATGTTTTAGATTGATGATCTGCCCATGTGCAATACACTTGCAATTAAAGACTCCCATCAAATATTCTATGCCCACAATTACAATAGCTAACAGTATACACTTGTCAAAATACAGCCTACAAGAAAATAGTATATAAAGTTACAGCAAAGTAGAAACAACGAAGAGTCCTTGTGGCACCTTACAGACTAACAAATTTATTTGGGCATACACATTTCATCAGATGCATGGAGTGGAAAATACAGTAGGTAGGCATAAATACACAGCACATGAAAAGATGGGAGTTGTCTTACCAAGTGGGGGGTCAGTGCTAACAAGCCAATTCAATTAAGGTGGAAGTGGGCTATTCTCAACAGTTGACAAGAAGGGGTGAATACCAAGGGAGGAAAAAAATCACTTTTGTAGTGCTAATGAGGCCAATGTAATCAAGGTGGCCCATTTCAAACAGTTGACAAGAAGGTGTGAGTATCAGCAGGGGGAAATTAATTTTTGTTGTGGCCCATCCACTCCCAGTCTTTATTCAGGCCTAATTTGATGGTGTCCAGTTTGCAAATTAATTCCAATTCTGCAGTTTCTCATTGGAGTCTGTTTTTGAAGTTTTTTTTGTTGAAGAATTGCCACTTTTAAGTCTGTTATTGAGTGTCCAGGGAGACTGAAGTGTTCTCCTACCGGTTTTTGAATATTATAATTCTTGATGTCTGATTTGTGTCCATTTATTCTTTTGTGTAGAGACTGTCTGGTCTGGCCAATGTACATGGCAAAGGGGCATTGCTGGCACTTGATGGCTTATATCACATTGGTAGATGTGCAGGTGAACGAGCCCCTGATGGTGTGGCTGATATGGTTAGGACCTATGATGGTGTCCCTTGAATAGATATGTGGACAGAGTTGGCAATGGGGTTTGTTGCAGGTATTGGTTCCTGGGTTAGTGTTTTTGTTGTGTGGTGTGTAGTTACTGGTGAGTATTTGCTTCAGGTTGGGGGGCTGTCTGTAAGTGAGGACTGACCTGTCTCCCAAGGTCTGTGAGAGTGAGGAATTGTCCTTCAGGATAGGTTGTAGATCCTTGATGATGCACTGGAGAGGTTTTAGCTGGGCGTTGTAGGTGATGGCTAGTGGCATTCTGTTACTTTCTTTGTTGGGCCTGTCCTGTAGTAGGTGACTTCTGGGTACCCTTCTGGCTCTGTCAATCTGTTTCTTCACTTCACCAGGTGGGTATTGTAGTTTTAAGAATGCTTGATAGAGATCCTGTAGGTGTTTGTCTCTGTCTGAGGGATTGGAGAAAATATGGTTGTATCTTAGAGCTTGGCTGTAGACAATGGATCGTGTGATGTGGTCTGGATGGAAGCTGGAGGCATGTAGGTAAGTATAGCGGTCAGTAGATTTCCAGTATAGGGTGGTGTTTATGTGACCATTGCTTATTTGCACTGTAGTGTCCAGGAAGTGGATCTCTTTGGTGGACTGGTCCAGGCTGAGGTTGATGGTGGGGTGGAAATTGTTGAAATCCTGGTGGAATTCCTCAAGGGCTTCCTTCCCCTGGGTCCAGATGATGATGATGTCATCAATGTAACGCAAGTAGAGTAGAGGCGTTAGGGGACGAGAGCTGAGGAAGCATTGTTCTAAGTCAGCCATAAAAACATTGGCATACTGTGGGGCCATGTGGGTACCCATAGCAGTCATAAACACTGCATTTTAGAGTCTAAACACACTTGGGTGTAATAAACATGGGTTTCTGGCCAAAGAGATGTTATCTTCCCTGATACATGGCTTGTCCCTGATGACAGAAAGCAGAAGGCTCAAGAAAATTCTTTAAATTAGCCTGACATTTTATTTAATAAAATGACTAACCAAAAACATAAGCAAGTTTTGTTACATTCTCCAAGCATCGTGGATATGAACATAATTGTAGGTATCTCTTAAAATTCAGTAAACGTGAAGGCAAGTTTGTAATGACCTGTCATTATAAGACCTTTTTACTCCCATCCCACAGGCTCTAACTGCCAGGGAAATTCCGCTCTCACCACACATTTTTGCATCAGAATTGAGGTTTATTCCATACAGCAGTGCTGTGCCAGGGATATGAAGCCTGGATGGTGGTGTGGGGCTGGGATGATATAGGAGGGCCAGTTGCCACAGCGAAAATGGCACCAGAGAGGCCAGCACGAGTCCCAGCCAGGCCAAATCAGTTCTCTGCTCTGATAGGCTGGCTAAACTCCTGTCGGGAAGCAGTAGGCATGAGGAATCAGATACGTGTAACCCCCTTGGGGTTCAGAGAGCATGGCCCTTTTGAAACCTCACACTGAGGTCCCGAGAGGAAGTGCTGGTTGTTCCAGGGGAGGGAAGGAGGGAGAGTGACTGGGTGGGTGTGTCTGTAGCTCCAGACAAGAGGCCTACAGTGAGCAGGCCCTGTGTACTGAAGCAGCGAAGAACCAGCCTGAACAGAGGAGGGATAGGGCAGCTGACGGGGGACACGACAGGACAGGAGTCAGGAGGAGCACTGTGCCAGGGAGGAATCACCTGAGAAGGACAAACTGGATCTGGACCCAGTATCACTGCTGCCAGAGCTGAATGGGGCGGTGAGTACTGGGGCTTGTGACCTTGCACTGGGAATAAGGAGGGAGGCTGTAGATAGCTAAGTGGGGAGCTGTCTCTGTGTGAGTTTGCAGAGAGTGGTAGAAGGGAGCACTGGCGGGGTTTGTTGGGGGAAGGTTACTGGTGCCGAAGGCAACCAGGAGCAGCCAACCCTCAGAGCAGGACTAGAACACTGTCCAGGACTCCTGAACTCTGAGTGTAGACACAGTGTTCAGTGTCTGTCCTGTCATACTGTGGTGCCACCAGGCACAGGGGTCCTCGTGTTGGATGTCATCCTGTTTTGCCACTTTCCCTGTCTTCCCCTATGTTGTTTTTCTCCAGTCATCCCCTGTACATAAATATTTCCCTTTCCTATATTCATTGCACTATTCCAGTGTGTGTTTACTCGGGGGGGGGAGGGCGGGGGGGGGTTGGAACAGGAGCCCCTGGGGTCAAAGTGAGTTTCCCTGCCGCATTCCTGCTTGGGCCTTTTCTTGGCCGGAGCCATCTGCAGAGCAGACTCCATCTTGGCCACGAGGACACCAGTTACATATCTAGAGGCACTGAGTGTATGAGCTGTTGCCAACCTGCGATTATAACAAAAGAAAAGATACGAGCAGCTGAACATAAGAGTAAACCCTTAACTGAGTGCCCAGGACTGCACAGACAGCTTTTGCCGGCCTGCCTGGCTCCAAGCACCAGCAGCAATGTGCTTCTGCTGATAAGGCTCACTATATAATGATTCCCCCCATATAACACTATGGGTAACTTTGGTTCCTACACCAAAGTCCCTACTATCATTAGGTCTCCCTTTCTTTTTAAAATACATACAATTTAACTAAATTTCAACTTTTTACTTACCTGTATCAACTTAATTTAGCATCCATAACTCTAGTCTGTCCCATTAAAGAGTCTATAACAATTAGCCTCTATATCTAGCAGGGTTTTTTATCACTCTGTCTTAAGAGGCAGTAACAGAAGTACCAGTGTCCCATTTCATTTTTCTATTTGAAGTGATCACTTGAGGCTCAGTAGATTCAGTTGACTGGTCTGGTATTGCTTGCACTTCTGAGTTGGATGTTGACCCCGTTTCTGTTTGTTCCATAATTTCATTCCCCCTCCTGCACAATTATTTTAGTGCTCATCAAATTCTTTGTTTCTTCTGTAGACATCTCCTTCCTCTGTCTCAATAAGATATGATCTTGAAGCAGTGTGTTTCTCAATCAACTGTGCTGATTTCCAGGCTCCTTTCTGACAAATACCAACAGTCTCTCCATTTTCCAGAGGTGATAAAGGCTTTGCACCTTTGTCAAAGAAATATGTCTGCTTTGCTTATCTCAATTTTAGGCTAGTTTGTGTGTCTCCTTAATTTAACAACTTTGATGAAGTCAGCAATTTGGTCCGTAGACATCATCCCATAAGGAGTTGGGCAAATGACCCTAAATCTCCCATAGGTATATTCTGATAGTCCAGCAGGCTAAGATAGGGATCTGTGTTATCCAAAAACCTCTTTTATGGTTTGAACTGCTCTCTCGGCCATTCCATTCAGTTGTGGGAGCAACAAAGATGAAGTTTTGTGAATAAAGTCCCATGTCTTTGCAAAAGTTATAAAGTCTCAGGAGCAAAATTGTTGTTCATTGTCACTAATGAGTTCTTTGGGTATGCCATAGGCTTGCAAATATAGATTTGCAGAGTCTGAGGAGAGATACAGTTGTGGGGTCCTAAAGCAAACAGACTTCTAAGTACAGTAGACACTTGTTTGCAGTGTGGCAAAATGGCCGATGTTGGTATGGTGGGTCCCGCACTTTACTTGGCACGGGGGTGGTAGGATGCCACCCCTTGTCTCTGCTCTTGGGGCACCAAGGGCCCCGCTAGTAGCCTGGGAAGGTGGTAGAGGAGGAAAGCGGAGAAGGGGTCTGGGTTTGCTCCTCACTCTGAGCCACAGCTGCGGGTTTTTACCCTCTTCCCCCTTGGGTAGAGTTACCCTCAGTCCTTGACGCTGAGGGAGGGCGTCTCCCTGCCCTGCTGGGGCAGGGTCTCCCTTCCTCCAGTTCTCTAGTCTTTCAAGTCTCAGCAACACACCTCCAAACTCCAGTCCTTTCTCCTTCCTGGCACCACCCTGTCTGCCTGAAGCAGGGGGTTTTTATTAGGTTCCTGACAGGGCCTTAATTGACTACAGGTGCTCCAATTAACCTGTAGTAACCTTCCCTAGTCTACAGGGAACCACGCCTTAATTAGCCTAGGGCGTATGTATCTCCATTCAAACACTCTCCCTCTGCTCCCTGGCCCTGCTGTATCACAGCAGCAACACCTTGTAAGAGCAACCGCTGCTTACAAGCAACATTTCCCCTGTGATCACTTTCCCTACTGTGAATTGTTGACAGTTCCCACAACAGCAACAGCCACTTAGGAGCAATGTAGCAAAAGGGCACCAATGTGTTGCTACTAATGAGCACCTACTGTAT
This sequence comes from Chelonia mydas, assembly GCF_015237465.2. Classification (NCBI taxonomy): domain Eukaryota; kingdom Metazoa; phylum Chordata; order Testudines; family Cheloniidae; genus Chelonia; species Chelonia mydas. The sequence goes on along the minus strand of NC_051246.2, from coordinate 11,298,038 downwards.
TTGGAATCATTATGAGCCAGAATAAAATAATCTGAACCTTGAAACTCAAACAAGTCCATGCCAAGTTTCTGTCAAGGTCTTTTTGGGACCTCGCATGATAGCATTGGTTTCTTTAGATTTTTGTTTCTGAAAGTTTGACATGTTGCAAGACTGTACCACATCCTCAATTTGACTACACATGCCTGGCCAATAGACAGCATCTCCTGCTCACTCTTTACATGGCCCTGCTCCCAGATGACTCATGAATAATAGCCAAGATCTCTTTTATGAGACTTTTCAGAGCTATGATTCTGTCACTTTTAAAGACAAGTCCATCCTGCACACTGAGTTCCTCTCTGTATGACCAATAGGCATGGATATCCTCTGGTACTTCTGGTCTCTTGTCTGGCCAGCCTTGCAAAATAGTTTGTCCTGAGGTTTGCAGAACAACATCATTTGCCGTAGCAGCTGGACATTCCTCCGATTTCTGTTCTGAAATAGGCAATAGATGAGGGGTCCTGTGACTTCAGCTTCCTCTGAACATTCTCCTTCACCACGCGACATGTATGCTCTGGACAAAGCATCAGCAATTGCTAACTCTTTCCCTGGTCTGTATCCAGCTTCCAGTTGATATTTCTGGAGTGTTAGCAACCACCTTTTAATCCTTGGTGTGGCACTGTACAAAGGTTTTCTGAAAACGGCCTCAAGAGACTTGTGGTCTGTTTCCATAGCTACTTTTTTCCTGTAGATAAACTGATGAAATCGAGTACAGCTAACATGTCTCTTTCTATTTGGGCATAGCTCTGCTGTGGAGCTGTCAGAGCTTTATTGGCATAAGCAACAGGAACCCAGTTTTGCAGCAGTACAGCTCCTAATCTGGTAGAGCTTACATCCACTGACAGAGTAACTGGTTCTTTAACACTAAAGTACTTCAGCATGGGTGCCCTTGTATCAGTTCTTTCAACCAGGGGTGGCTGGTTTGTATAATTTTTGGTAATGCCCAGAACGGGCTTGAGTCCTGCCCCTCCCCTTCCCCCCCACCTGCCTAAGGTTTGGGGTGAAGGAGGGGGTGCGGGCTCGGGGAGGGAGTTTGGGTGTGGGAAGGGGTTTGGGGTGCAGACTCTGGAAGGGAGTTTGGGTGCAGGAGGGGTAAGGGGTCGGGCTCTGGGAGTGAATTTGGGTGTCGGAGGGGTGAGGGGTCGGGCCCTGGGAGGGAGTTTGGGTGCAGGAGGGGGTGAGGGGGCAGGCTCTGGGGTTTGGGTGCGGGTTGCAGGCTCTGGGCTGGGGCAGGGGGTTGGGGTGCAGGGGAGGTGGGGGGCGGTCTTTGGGAGGGAGTTTGGGTGTGGAGTGCAGGTTCTAGGCTGGGGCAGGGTGCGGGAGGGGGTGAGGGGAGTTGTGTTTACCTCAGGCAGCTCCCAAAAGTGACCCACACACCCCCATGGAGCGGCTCCTAGGTGGGGGGACAGGAGGTCTCTACACGCTGCTGCCCACAGGCACCGCCCCTCACAGCTCCCATTGGCCGCAGTTCCAATGGCAAAGTCAGTGCTTGGGGAGGGGGGAGCACACGGAGACACCCCCCCACACACAGGGGGTCACTGTGCTGCCAGTAGTGGTGGCAGGGAGCCCTGGGCCCTTTTAAATCGCCCGGGGCGGCAGGCGGGGCCGGGAGTCGCTCCGGGGGAGGTGCATGGGGGCAGCAGGCGGGGCCGGGGGACGAGACCCAGCCCTGAACATTGGTGGAGCCGGGCCCCCGTGCTCCAAATATTCCTGGAGCACGGGCATCACAGGCCCATATAACTCACCGCCCCTGCATTCAACTGTTCATATGCCACCTTATGTACTGGCAACCAGGCGAACTCAACATCTTTTCCCAACAGTTGTCTTAAAGGAGCTGCTACTATTGGTATGTTCGGGATAAATTTCCCAATGCAAGTAACCATTCCAAGAAGTCTTTGTGATTCAGCCTAGGTTGGTGTGGCCATTTCAGTTATTGCAGGAATTTTTGAGTTGTCAGGTTTAGACCTTCTTTTGTCCAGTGAGGCCTCAGACATTTTCTCTCTGTCAGAGCCAATTTCCATTGGCTCTTGTTCAGTCGCAGGTTCCTGTCACAGCACCTGTCTAGAATTCTCGTGAGCCTTTCCTCGTGTTCTCCTCTCGTATTTCCCCACGATAGTATGTCGTCATATTTGGTGGGATTCTTTTTCTACTTTGTCCCGTAATACCACTGAAACTTTATGAGGTGCATGAATTACAGGTGGTACTTGTGAGTTGCCAGGTAAGCACCATAAGCATTCAAATACCTTGTATTCTTTAAATATATCCCAGTCACCTGCTGGTTCTTCCTTTACCATACCGACGCCTTGCAATAAATTTAAACTTGTCGCAGCCTGTAAGCCCAGCATGGCTTGTCAGTCAAATTCCACCACCTGAAATTCCAGCCATGCTTTCTTATCCCGATTCTTACACTCCGAGTTCCTTATGCTACATACTGGCTGTTTTCCCCCTGAGTAGGTTTTCAGATGGATACTCAAGCTGCGAAGTGATTCAGCCCTTAAAGCTTTGTGTAACTTTACAGACATCCCATTGGCCTGTGGCCCAGAACTGACTTTAACACTCACATTTTTTTATCATTTTAATGAGCAAATCCACATTCCACTTGTCCTTGAGAGGCTTAGTACTCAGCGTACCAAGGAACAGATCGTGCAAGTACTCATCTGCTTCTGTGACTGTAGACGTCTGTGCTGGGACTTTCCTTTCCAAAGCTGTACATTTTGGCCAAATGATTGTGTTTGCCACATCATCAGCATTGTTGCCCGTACGCAGGGCAATTCCTTAGGGTCGTGCTCTTCACTATTTTTGAAGTGGGGGCCACTTTGGTAAAAAGCCTTCAACATGAGGGAGGAGGGATAGGGTGCAGGAGGGTATGAAGGGCTGGCTCTGGGAGGGGGCTCAGGGCTGGGGCAGAGGCTTCGGGTGCTGGTTGCAGGAGGGTGTATGGGGTGCAGGAAGGGGTGTGGGCTCAGGGATGGAGCCGGGGCTTGGGGTGCAGGAGGGAGTATGAGGGGCTGTCTCTGGGAGGGGACTCAGGGCTGGGGCTTGGGATGCAGGAGGGGGTACAGGGCGCAGGAAGGGGTGGCACTTACTTTGGGTGGCCACGGCCCCACACTCCCAGAAGAGGCCAACATGCCCTTGGGGCCCCTGCGGGGGCATGTGGCTCTGCGTTCTGCCTCTCTCTGCAGGCACTGCCCTCGCAACTCCCATTGGCCACAGTTTCCCATCCCGGCCAATAGGAGCTGGGGTGGTGGTGCTTGCAGGCAGGAGCAGCATGTGGAGACTCCTGCTCCCCCCACACGGTCGTGTTGGCCACTCCCAGAGTCACGTGGTCATAGGCACCGACTTGCCTCCTCCCCCGAGCGCACCCCGTCCCCTCTCCTCCCCTCCCTCCCGGAGCTTGAGCACCGTGAATCAGCTGTTTGCGGCTCTCTGGAGCACTGGGAGGGTGGGGGAGGAGTTGGTAAGTGCAGGGCCATGGGGGCAGAGGGCGGGAGCTTGGCGCGGGTGGGTGCTCCACACCCACTAATTTGGGAGTGGGTCCAGGGCAGGCAGGGATCTGCCCTTAGGGTCCGTGGGAGCCGCCACTGGCTCGCAGGCCTGGCCGTGAAGAACACTGCCTTAGGGCATGTCTGTGACCGCCTTTATAAAAACTCTCTGACTGCTTTTTTCCCACTTCTCTTAATCACAGGCTTTTATTAGTATCAGGATGCCCTCCAGTCCATGACCGCATGTCTTGGTGTTTGCTAAAGGCTGCAATGTGTGCATAAGTTTTACCAGTTCAGCCAGACCTTTTAACTGTTTTGCAGTCATTTCGTCTGCACAGCATATGGCCACAGCATGTCTGTGATGGTTCAGGATCCCTGGGATGTCACCTGAGGTGCTTAGATACCTCTGAGCCCACTTTCTCTGCCAGCCTGAGCCCCCTTTTACCTGGTCTTGCTGAGCCAGGTCCTCCAGCCTCCTCCAGCCAAGTACACAGGCAGGGCCACATCCAGATGCAGACTGAGATCAGCTCTGGGAAGACTCAGCTTAAGCGATTTATTCCAGCACCCAGATGTTCGCGCCCCTTTGGGGTACAAACCAAAGTTATAGAACGTTTGCCTCCTTCCTCAATGTGAAGGAAGGTATACACAGCCTCTCGCGCCTCCCCCGCCCCAGTTAGAAATTACATAAACTGGGTTATATTAAAAACCAGAAGTAAGTTTATTAACTAGGAAAAGGTGTATTTGAAGTGGTCAAAGAGGTAGCAAACAGAACAAAGCAGGTAACTAACAAAATAATACCAAGCATGCAATCTAAACTAGATTCACTGAAAACTGGTTACAAATAGTAATCTCTCACCCAAGACATTACTTCAGGTAAAGTCCTTCACAGGCCAGAGGTGTCTTTTCTGACCTGGGCCCATCCCCTCCCACCTACCCACCGACCGGCAGTTACAATCCTCTTGTTTTCAGGTGTTTTCAAGTATCTCTTTGGGGTGGTGAGGCAGAGGTAAAGCAAGCTGCAAACAATCATTGTTTCCCTTCCCTGCCTTATACAGAATTTCTATAAGGCAGGAAACCTTTGTTTGATTCCCCACCCCCCGTGGAAAAGTACATCAGACCAAGGATTTGGTTGGTATCAGGTGACCGGGCCATCTGACTCTGTAGCACCCCAGCATCACAGCCAAGCCTTTTCACAGTCCATTGTCTTTGCTGATGGGCCATTAAGCCCTGTCTGGCTTTTCCATTGTAGTCCCTGAAGTGTCATCACTAGGAGTGACCCAAAGCAACAAATATGAAATACAGATACATAGGTCAATATTCCTAACTTCATCTACAAAAAGGCATACAAATGGGATCATCATATTCAGTAAATCATAACCTTTCCAATGATATCTTGCATGTGTCATATTGCATAAAGTATATCTCAGTTATGTCATTCATATCGTAAGCGTATTTTCATAAAGCACATGGAATGCCCCGTCACAATGTTCAAGGGTTAAATTAATCTTCAGTAACCTAGCTCACACTGAGTTTGACACAGTATCACATATGATGCACGAGTGACTGGGTCACAAAATTCTCCGAATTCACAAGATTGTGCTGCCCATTTAAAATCACTCACACATTGGTCTATACATTCCCTTTCTGTCTGACTTCTAATGAAAATTGTGTGCCTCTCATGTCATTTCTCTGCAGTGCACAGTACGCCTCAAACTTATTCTTTAAGGCATGTATTTTTCCTTATCTGCTGCATCAACAAACTGAAAAGTATTAAATACCTTTCTGATTTCTCCACCTGCCTCTGAAGAAATAATGTTGTTTGCAGCTATTCATCTTTTTGTCTGCACCACTCGCAGACAAAAATCCTTGCTTCCTCTTTCTTCAGTTTTCTGCTGCATTTCCTTCAAACACTAACTTTCCTAGAGGCTTCAGTTGGTCCATTTTTGTTTGTTTGTTCTACTCTTTTTTTACTTTTATTTTTGTTCTGACACCATGTAATGGCTGTTGCCAATTAGCCATTATAACATGAGAAAAGAGACTGGAGATTTTAAGTAACAGTAAACACTTAATTTATTACTGAGAACTGCCCAGATGGCTGTTCCTGGCTTGCCTGCCTGGCTCCAAGTGCCAGCAATGTGCTTCTGCTGATAGAACTCGCGCCATAATGATTCCCTCCCATACATCACTATGGGTAACTTTGGTTCTGTGACGGGATCCCGGGGTGCAGCCTGGGACTGTGGGAGCGCTGTGCCCCCTGAACTCTCTCCAGTCTGGGCTGTCTCTCATAATGCCCTGCTAGTGACCAACAGTAAACCCCTCCAGGAGCTATTATCACTCAGTACAAACGCATGTGAAGCCCGCACACCCAGCTAGATTGCACGATTGCTCCCAGAGCTACTCAAGAATCACACAGAGGCACCAACCAGATTCCCCCAACTCCCAGCTCTGTACCTCAGGAATATGCTGTCTAGTTTATTAATTGGTTCACCATTTCATCAATGGAAAGTGGATTAAACCAGCCTTTGTAAAACCTGAGCAGATTTGCCACACACTTCGCACAAACTCACTAGTAAAGATAAACAGTTAAACAAGTTTATTGACTATAAAAGATAGATTTTAAGTGGTATTAAGTGATAGGCAAAAAGTCAGAGTAGTTAACCAAAATAAAATAAATATAAACATGCGGTCTAATCTCTCAACCCGATTAGACTGGGCAACAACTAGAATAAGCAGCTTTTTCTCACCCCACTGGATATTACAGTCCTTAATGTACTGGTTTGTCCCTTAGACCTTTCCAGTCCCCTCTGCTGGAGTCATCAGAGTGACCTTGTTGCTTGCAGCATGGTGGGTGAAGGAAAAAGGCAAAGCATGGTTTTAATACCCTAAGTCCATGTGCTTGGGGAGCACAAGTCCAGGCAAGTCTGGGGGCATAGCTGAGTCTCTAGGCAAGGGTGAGCAATTCCCTTGGTGTGGCCATATGCAGGTGAGTCATGTCATATTGTCCAGCAACGGAGCTACAATGCATGTTGATGGGCTGTTTCACGCTCCAACTGGGCATTGGCTACTCTCCTTGCTCTTGTCTGTCGGGAGCTAATATCTGGCTAATTCCCCCACTTACAGCACGTTTTAGTGACAGCCATACACCACAATCTCATAACTCACATGCACTGAAGATACACAGGTTTAGATAGAAAAATGACTTTCAGCAAATCATAACCTTTCCCCATACGTCACAAGGCATGCTTTACATGTATTATCACAATCATATAAAAAAGGAGAAATATGGGGGTTACAGGGCACTCCCCTAAGGTATAAAGTGCCACAAGTTCCTACTCCAAATTCCTACTGTCATTACACAGAGAATGGGCATGCTCGGTGCATGGCACAAGCACACCCTGCTGAGACTGGGATGGGAGTTGAGAACAGGCATGCTCGGGGCATGGCACAGGCACACGACTGCTCAGATTGTGGGGTGAGGGGGAATGGGAACACCCAGTGAGTTGAATGGAGCTGTTCACATTAGCTCTCAAAGGGAAATAGGAATTCTGGCGCTCCCTTCCTCTCCCCCTTTCTGCCTCCATCTGGCAGACATGCTCCTCAAAACCATCAGCTACCACCTTCCCTCCTCCCCATGGCTTCTCCCGCCCTACTGGGGAATGCAGAGTCCAGGATGAGGGCAGAGCTGGTAGCGGAGTGGTAATGAGGTATTCCCAGGAAGACCATTCCCATGCCTCCCACAAGTCTCCGATTATATAAATTAGTGGTAATTACAAGTAACAAAAATTAGAACCATACTGTAACTATGCTGTAATTATAGCGTAAACTTCACTGGAGTTAATGTACTTACAATATGATGTGTATCCAAGTTGTCTGTTGGATTATTTTTCATTAGATATATTAGTTGTTGTTTTTTAAATTGAAACTCATTTTCATATGTCTGTCCATGTGTCTAACCTCTCTCAGTCCCTTTGCGTTATTACTTTGTCCTCCCTGGGGTATGTATCTCCTTCCAATTTAGTATCAGATGCATATTGAATTTCTATACTATTTACCTGCTTTGCAAGTCCTAGAACATTCACAGTAACATCAGTGGTACTGACAGAGCAATGGCTCAAATTTCCTAGTGAGTTTGTCCATCTGTTTAAATAGGGCTGATGCTGTTCTTTCCGTCAGAGTCATCATGACTCTTGTCTTAGAACGATCCATTACAATCCATCTTTTCCCTACAGAGATGGGTCTAGAATTTAAGAAAAGCATGGAAGTTTATGTTAAACGTGTTGTGGACTCAGCTGCAGTTTCTGTGAAATCCGGACTAACATGTGCAAGTTTGGCAGAGAAAATAAAGGTAAGAGTGAGGTATTAAAATGAAACTCACTTTCTCTGATCCTCTTGGATGTGAGGTCACAGAATGAGGAGCTGAGAAGTTGCTTTTCTTTCAGAGCAGCTTAGGGCTCATCCTGGAAATTCCTTTCCATAACAAAGGGCCCCCTTAATCACTGTCCCTCTGGCCTCCCACGACTCTCTGATCACATCCATATGACAAATCCTATCTCAGCAAGCCGGGTGCTACTAATTCCCCATCAGTGCCCCAAGTAACAGGTGTCCTTCCCTAAAGCAATGCCAGCAGGTGATGCTTGGGGCACCAGTCCACCAGATGCAGCAGAGCAGACGCTATCAGGGCCTTCCTTTAAGTGCTCTCCTGCCAGGGAGGATGCCCTCGGGAGGCACTTGGGCCATTGATCCCCCAGTCAATAGCAAAAGGAATAATTTCTGCAGATGCCAGTGGGCGGGGGCTTTGAGGATATGGGCTCTGCTCCTGCTACCTCTGAGGATGACGGAGGGCTCTGGTGGCCAGAGGCAGGACTGGGCAGGTTCTGAGCTTGGGAGACAGGGCTGGGTACAGGCTCTGGTGCTGACAGTGGTGCGATAGTGTGTGGTTGCAGCAGGAATGTCCTCCCTTCCCCACATGAGAAGTAGGACACGAAGGAATGATACTAATCTATAGTACACACAGTGTGTGTTAGTGTGGTCACACTTGCCCCACAAAGCCTCCTGCACCTGCTGGGAAAAGAATCGATCTCTTCAGAATGTCCCAGCACACAAACTGCACAGAGAAAAATGCCCCAGCGCAGCAGAGAGAGGTGAAGTAAAACTTGCAGATAGAAAATGAACCCCATTCTCACAGTGACTTCTCTGATTCCCTCCAGTCTAACCATTTGCCAGCACAGGCCTCTGTAACCGAGTGTCTGGTCAGAACTCTCATGTGAACTCTGAGCCTATTTCTCCACTTACTACTCTAACAGGAGATGATTGCCTGTGAGGTTCGTTTCCTCACCAGCCAATGTGCATGAAAAACGGACAGCCCAGACAGCCTGACCTGAACCTCATGGGGATTTGAAAGGCCCCATGTTACAATGCACAGTAATAATTGCCTGAGCCACAGCATAGCAGAGAGATATGGTATGATGAATACATCAGTGTCTCCCCCCACACACATACATTTATCCATGTCCATGTACCATCACTAGGGCTATGCCTGCATTATGAGGTAGGGATGGGATTCCTCTGCTCACGGTCACATGTGCTGGTTCTCCTCAAGCTATGGTGAGTATAAATAGCCGTGTAGCCATGGCAGCATGGACAGCAGCGGCAGAGGAATGGATGAGCTGTACTGAGTACGTACCCAGCGGTTTCAGACAGGTTTATACTCAGCATAACTGAACTGGGCCTTCACTGCTGCTGTCCGTGCTGCTGCGGCTACACTGCTGTTTATACTCACGCTATCTCCACGAGAACCAGCACACGTATGTGCACACGAGCAGGAAAATCACACTCCTAGCTCGTAGTGTAGACGTAGCCTGGGAGAGTCACCCTTTGTCTCCCGCAGTGGCTGGGCCACACAGGTGGTGCATGAGTCTGCTACAGCTTCTGCTAACAGACTGGTCCTTTAGCTCAAGTAGTCGAGAGGCTCATGGTTTCAGAACTAAAGGTTCAGACTCTACTGTCAGGTTTGTGCTTAGATACAAGATAACGGGGGATATACTAGATCCTAGGAGAAGGGGGAGAGCTATTACGTGCCAACAGAATCAAGGTTGCTCTCAGTTCTGCAAAGTGCAATTCCTGCTGTGTTTCCTTGTGGGAGACTGTTGGAGGGCTTCAGTGCATCACCCACAAAGACTTGAGTCTCATCTTCTGTCATTGTTTGCTTTCTAGGTATTTGCAAACGTCATTAAGAACACTGAATATGGACTTGGTTCACCTTTGGAGGTATTTTGCAATTTTCATCTGACATGATTAATAATTCTTTAATATTTCTGAAGTGTTTTGAAATCCCTGTGGAAGGTGCTGGAAAAAGGCAAAGTATTGGAGATGGAGCTGTAGAGACAGGTATCCTTAGGGAGCCTGAGTGTTTCCACTATACTCCTTTGTCTTTTGGTCACTCAGAATTTTCTGAATCTTTCACCTTTAGGGATGAAATTTCACAGATGGAAAACTGGACACAGAGGGGCTCCCTGACTTGCCTGAAGAGCACTGTGAGGTTCTCAGTTAAAATTTTGTCTGAGATATTACTCGAGTTATACTGATCTCACAGGGGGCCCTGCCCGTCAGACAGGGCCACCACCGTTGGCCCAGTAGAGGGTTGGTACCCCATCACAACCAGTATAACGTTAACACTAAAAATTCACACTTTACCTTATGCTGTATAACTTCTCATGTAGACAAGCCCACAGCCTGTGAAGCAAAGGGCTTTGGTTTGACACCTGCATCTGATGCTTATGTAGTACGAGACCCTGGAGTGCTTAGAGAGTTCCTGGTCCTCCACAGTTACAAGAGAAGACCAGGATGTGTTGCAGGGGGAGTTTAGTAGAGGGAGGGACTTCCCGGTCAGGGAGCTCTCTCTGCTCCTGAAGGCATGGCTCTGTGTGTTTAATGTCCTTGTACTACATGGTCTCAGAAGGGAGTGAATCCCTCTCTCTAAGGATGCAGTAAAGGAAACAAAAGAGATCCCCAGACGACCAAAGCAGTGAGTGCCTGGGGAAAGTGGAATGTCAGGGAGGAGCCCTGTGAAAGCTGCAGCAGGAATGAGGCAGAGCCCGGTCTCGGTGCTGCAATGGAGCCCATAGTGCAATTTCTCTGCTATGGAAGTTTGATTTCGGCAACTCAGGCCTTGTCTACGCTTGCTAGTTGGAGCGCATTAAATCAGCCCCTGGCGCTATAACTCCCGAGGTGTCCACTCTGGCAAGGTACTTCGTGCACCCGGACTCCGCGGTCAAAGTGCTCCCGGTAATCCAACTCCATGAGAGGCACAGAGCTTTCTGCATCCGGGCTGAAGCGCCGTGGTGCCAGTGTGGATGCCCTGGTCTATTACTGCGCTCCGATCAGCTTCGGGACGTGTCTCACAATGCCTGGTCTAGCCACTCTGGTGATCAGTTTGAACACGACTGCCCTGCCCTCAGGTGACCAACCGTGAGACCTGCCCTTTACATTCTCTGGGAAATTTGAAATTCCCCTTCCTGTTTGCTCAGCAAGGCGTGTAGTGCTCTCAGCCCATCTTTCCAGGTGATCATGCCAGCTCCACGCGCCAGGTGATCCCCTGCTTGGAGCAATGCCGAGCTGCTGGACCTCATCAGCGTTGGGGGAGAGGAGGCTGTCCAGTCCCAGCTGTGCAGCAGCAGGAGGAATTTTGATACCTACAATCAGACATCAAGGGCCATGATGGAAAGGGGCCGTGACCGGGACCCAGTGCAGTGCAGGGTTAAAGTGAAGGAGCTGCGGAACACCTACCACAAGGTGCAGGAGGCAAACCACCACTCCGGTGCTGCGCCCCCAACCTGCCAGTTCTGCAAAGAGCTGGACCTGATACTTGGGGGCAACCCCGCCTCCACTCTGAAGAGCACCATGGACATTTCAGAGGCCGTGCCAGCCCGCAGTGTAACCAGCCAGCAGGAGGAAATCAGTAACAAGTGTGCTGAGGAGCGGCTGGGGGGAGGAGGGGTTAGGGGAGCCAGAGGATGACCCAGCATCCATAGATGCATGCAGCCAGGAGCTGTTTTCAAGCCCGGAGGAAGGTTGCCAGTCACAGCAGCTGGTGCTTGGAGAAGAACAAACAGCAGAGGAGGCGCCCGGTAAGCGTCTTTGATTTTGGGAAGGGAGTTGTTGGGGGCAGGTTGTTGGGGCGGGGAGGGTTGCAGAAAGAAGGCTTGGCTGGGTGCATGCCTAGACACAGAATAGGGCATTGATGGTGTCTCTCGCATCGCAGTAATCAGCCTCTGTGATCTCATTGAAGGTCTCATGCAGAAGCTGGGAAATCCGCTTACGCAAGTTCCTTGGCAGAGCTACTGTGCTCCTTGTCCCAGTCAGGGTAACATACCCATGCCACTGTGCCGTGAGCGGGGGGAACCATTGCTGCACACAGGCAAGCGGCATAAGGGTCAGGGCGGAAGCCACAGTTTGCAGAAGACCCTCCCTTGCTTCCCAGGTCACCCTCAGCAGCGAGATATCTTCCAGGACGAACCCAGCCTGTGGAAAATGGGGGACAATGTGGAGTATAGGGCCCCCTGCCACTGTTGGCTCTCCCCAAGACACAGGACCCCAGAGGACAGTACGTCCCTGAAACAATCAGTCCCTCCTGCCCCTGTGGTTACTCACCATTTCAGGGGTCTTGTGGGTTATGTGTGCTCGCCTTGGGATGGGCAGTTTGTGCTAGATGTGAGAACTCTACCGAATCATTGCTCTGTCTAGTGTTAACAATGGTGCCTCTGTAAAATGTTGCATTTTGGCTTTACAATGCAACCTTAAGATCCCAGCTTTCCTTGTTATCACCAGCCGAATGGCTGCGCAGACTCAGGAAGCAGCCACAAAAAAGCAAGGAGGACCTTCTGCATGAAGTTACGCAGCAGACCTCTGCTGAAAATCAAAAAGTACAGGAGTGGTGGGAGAGCAAAAGGAGGGTCCAGAAGGAGAACATGGAGCGCCAGCAAGAAACCACGGAGAGGCTCCTAAGCATTATGGAGCGCCAAGTAGACTCGATGCAGGCGCTAGTAGCACTGCATACAGAGCAAATCCCCGCCCCCTCAGCCCTTGTCCCCAAACTCTTTCCTTTGCGCCCCATGTCACCGCCAACACAGTGTTGCCAACATCCTGCTCCTTATTACCACCAGCTGCCTTCAACACCTGCAACTTCACCGTCCAGCCCTGCAAACTCTAACCATTACCCAGTGCACTCAACCCCCATCCCCATGCAGTTTAGCCTGGATGAAGTGCAACACCTGTTGCATGGCTGTGCAGACGGCAAGGCTGCATATGATACCTGGACATATGCCAATCTGTAAGGTTCTGCCCCCCCACCTCCCTCCTCCCTTCCGCCACACTGTGCAGATGTGCCATCCCGTGTGTGTCTCTGCAAATTGTTTTTTGTAACTTTGAATAAATGAATTTCTTTGGTTTCAAAGCATTCTTTATTGCATTAAGTGAAAGCAAGCATAGCCCAGGACACAATGGCACTGCTAGTCAGTGCATCATACGTAGCAAACACAGACGCCTACTAGCACTGGAACCACTGCACTCCCATGCAGAGCACCAGACATTACTGGCTTTCAGCATTGAATTGCTGCCTCAATCCTTACGGCCCCACGCTGGGCCCCTCTACTAGCCCTGGTCTCTGGCTGTTCAAATTCAGACTCCAGGCGCTGAGTCTCAGCAGTGCATGCCTGAGTGAAGCTTTCACCCTTCCCTTCACAAATATTATGGAGGCTACATCATGCGGCTATAACTGAAGGGATGTTGTCATTGGCCAGGTCCAGCTTCCCATACAGACATCACCAGCGGGCCTTTAAAAAGCCAAAATCACACTCTGCAGTCATTCTGCACCGACTCAACCTGTTGTTGAACCGCTCCTTGCTGCTGTCAAGGTGCCCCATGTATGGTTTCATAAGCCATGTCATTAAGGGGTAGGCAGGGTCTCCCAGGATCACAATGGGCATTTACACTTCCCCTACAGTGACCTTCTGGTCCAGGAAGAAAGTCCCGGTTTGCAGGTTCCTGAACAGGCCTGTGTTGCAAAAGATGCGTATGTCATGCACCTGTCCGGACCAGCCTGCGTTAAAGTCCATGAAACACCCACAGTGATCCATAAGCGCCTTGAGAACCATCGAGAAATCACAGAATCATAGGACTGGAAGGGACCTCGAGAGGTCATCTAGTCCAGTCAGCTGCACTCATGGCAGGACCGAGCACCATCTAGACCATCCCTGACAGGTGTTTGTCTAACCTGCCCTTAAATATATCCAATGATGGAGATTCCACAACCTCCCTAGGCAATTTATTCCAGTGCTTAACCACCCTGACAGTTAGGAAGTTTTTCCTAATGTCCAACCTAAACCTCCCTTGCTGCAATTTAAGCCCATTGCTTCTTGTCCTAGCATCAGAGGTTAAGGACAATAATGTTTCTCCTTCCTCCTTGTAACAATCTTTCAGGTACTTGAAGAGTGTTATCATGTCCCCTCTCAGTCTTCTCTTCCCAAGACTAAACAAACCCAGTTCTTACAATCTTTCCTCATAGGTCATGTTTTCTAGACCTTTAATCATTTTTGTTGCTCTTCGCTGGATTTTCTCCAATTTGTCCACATCCTTCCTGCAACGTGGCGCCCAGAACTGGACACAATACTCCAGTTGAGGCCTCATCAGCGTGGAGTAGAGTGAGAGAATTACTTCTCGTGTCTTGCTTACAACACTCCTGCTAATACATCCCAGAATGATGTTTGCTTCTTTTTGCAATAGCGTTACACTGTTGACTCATATTTAGCTTGTGGTCCACTATGACCCGTAGATCCCTTTCCGCAGTACTCCTTCCTAGGCAATCATTTCCCATTTTGTATGTGTGTAACTGATTGTTCCTTCCTAAGTGGAGTACGTTGCATTTGTCCTTATTGAATTTCATCCTCTATTCCTCAGACCATTTCTCCAGTTTGTCCAGATCATTTTGAATTTTCATCCTATCCTCCAAGGCACTTGCAACCCCTCCCAGCTTGGTATCATCCGCAAACTTTATAAGGGTACTCTCTATGTCATTATCTAAATCATTGATGAAGGCAGTGAGAAGAACCGGACCCAGAACTGATCCCTGCGGAACCCCACTCGTTATGCCCTTCCAGCCTGACAACGAACCATTGATAACTACTCTCTGGGAATGGGTATCCAATCAGTTATGCACCCACCTTATAGTAGCTCCATCCAGGTTGTATTTCCCTAGTTTGTTAATGAGAAGGTCATAGAATCATAGAATATCAGGGTTGGAAGGGACCTCAGGAGGTCATCTAGTCGAACCCCCTGCTCAAAGCAGGACCAATCCCCAACTAAATCATCCCAGCCAGGGCTTTGTCAAGTGTGACCTTAAAAACTTCTAAGGAAGGGGATTCCACCACCTCCCTAGGTAACACATTCCAGTGTTTCACCACCCTCCTAGTGAAAAAGTTTTTCCTAATATCCAACCTAAACCTCCCCCACTGCAACTTGAGACCATTACTCCTTGTTCTGTCATCTGCTACCACTGAGAACAGTCTAGATCCATCCTCTTTGGAACCCCCTTTCATGTGTTCCAGTCCCCTAATCATTTTTGTTGCCCTCCGCTGGACTCTTTCCAATTTTTCCACATCCTTCTTGTAGTGTGGGGCCCAAAACTGGACACAGTACTCTAGATGAGGCCTCACCAATGTCGAATAGAGGGGAACGATCACGTCCCTCGATCTGCTGGCAATGCCCCTACTTATACATCCCAAAATGCCATTGGCCTTCTTGGCAACAAGGGCACACTGTTGACTCATATCAGGTAGGTTTGACATGATTTGTTTTTGACAAATCCATGCTGACTATTACTTATCACCTTATTATCTTCTAGATATTTGCAAAATGATCCCTTAATTATTTGCTCCATTATTTTTCCTGGTACAGAAGTTAAGCTGACTGGCCTGTAATTCCCTGGGTTGTCCTTATTTCCCTTCTTATAGATGGGCACTATAAGTGCCCTTTTCCAGTCTTCTGGAATCTCTTCCATCTTCCCGTTCCGACTAATGTACACGGAGTCTAGGTGGTCTGGTGCCAAAATTGGAATATGCATGCCATCTATCGCCCCTCCACAGTGAGGGAAACCCATCTCTGCAAAGCCATCCAAAATGTCACGCATATTGCCCAGAGTCACCTTTTTTCTGAGCAGAATGCGATTAATGGCCCTGTACACTTGCATCAACACGAGTCCAATGGGTGACTTGCCCACTCTGAAGTGGTTAGTGACCGATCAGTAGCTGTCTGAAGTAGCCAGGTTTCACACTGCGATCGCCACGGACTTCTCCACCATCAGGGCAGCTCTCATTCTCATGTCCTTGCGTCGCAGGGTGGGGGCGAGCTCAGCACACAAGTCCCATGAAAGTTCATTTTCCTCATCCAAAAGTTCTGCAGCTACTGCTTGTCATCCCAGACGTGCATGATGATGTGATCCCGCCACTCAGTGCTTGTTTCCCGAGCCCAAAAGCGGCGTTCCACTGAGGTCAGCACCTCCATTACTGCCACAAGCAATCTCGTGTCATCTCTACTATGCATTTCGACATCATCACCGGACTCCTCATCCTCACTTTGTAGTTTAAGGAGTAACTCGACTGCCATTCATGACATGCTGGCGAGACCCATTAACATATTCCTCAACAGTTCGGGATCCATTCCCGCAGACTGAAAGGGAAGACAGAGCATGCAGTACAAAAACAGTTGAAAGATGGCACCAAATGTGGAAGGATGCGAATGGACTGCTGGGACATGACGCGATGCATGATGGGGAATTGGGACAGGACCCAGGATGCCCAGTGCCCCCCTCCCCCCCTTCCCACAAGCCTCAGCGGCAGAAGGGGAAGAGGTGCTTTGTGGGATAGCTGCCCAGAGTGCACCTCTCTGAATGCCGCTGCAAGTGTCACAAGTGTGGCCATGCCGTTGCACTGGCAGCTGACAGTGTGAACACACATCAGTGCTCTGCCTACTCCTGTCTCTGAGGGGCGCTTTTACTCCCGGCGCTTTACATCCGCTAGTGTAGAAAAGGCCTCAGGCAGCTGGCCTTGCTGGATCCAGAGATTTGAGTGATTCGGGGTGGCTCTGATGTAATAGAAACAACACAAGAATTGCAGGTAATAAATGCCCTTGTGTTAGCATGGTGCACCTGCTGCTGCGATCCCATGTGCCCCACCCCTCACGGATGAGGAAAATAAAAACAATACACCAAAGTGAAAAAGGCTTTTGATGCCCATGTGAAAGGCAGCCAGAATATTATATATAAAAGGGCCAAATTTAATAAGAGGTGCCAGGAACAAGGAACACAGCTGAGACTCCTATTACTGCAGGTCATAGTCTTGCTGAACATTGCAAACACGGAACATTTAGAAAATAGAACTAATAAGAGACAGGATAGTTGTTGCCATAAGAGGCACCAGTTTACCAGCCCAGCTTCAGTTCAACCTGATCGCACACAGGCAAAAGTGAGACTGCAAGAAACCATATAAAAATAACAATGTGATTGTTAGAGAGCTTATTCCTTCACTCTCCCACTTCTCTGGTCCTTCTCGCATGAACAGAGAGCAACAATACCCAAAGTCTGAAGGTGCAAACAATTTGATGTTTATTGGGGTGAACTTCCAGCAAGCTTAAATCCAAGTTCCTTTTTCCTTATTTTCGAATCCCAACTTACTTCCTGTTTGCCCCTAATTTATACAGTAATATTCTTAGGTATACCTTAACCAATCATTCTACTGAAATTTAACTAACCAATCCTAACGTATTGTAACATGATTAGCTAACCAATTATATCCCACCACCTTAATTAGTTTACACCCAGCAAAATTAATTATACAGCAGACAGAAACAATCACAGAACCAGACAAAGACCATGCCAATAAATAATAGCAAAGTGGGAACTATAATGACAAAACAATACAGAAGTGAGGATTTAACAACGACGTCTATAAAGACATAAGGGTTTCCCAGCTGTGTCAATTGATAAGTGAGTTCTTACCAGACAGAAACCTATCAACCTAAATTTCCTTTTACATCTTCTAGGCTCTTTCCTTTCTCTGGAGGTGATAGATCGGATCACCTTCCTAACAGCCCCAGACTGACTAGTTTGGAATGTGAGGAGGTGACCGGTCGCTTCCCAGCATATGGCTGCCTCTGCTGCTTAGCCAAAGGCCTTAGCCTAAGAACAGGGCCTGAGCCCTGGTCTACACTGGGTCGAATTTTAGGTCTACACTGGGTCTACACTTTAGGTCGAATTTAGCAGCGTTAAATCGATGTAAACCTGCACCCGTCCACACGATGAAGCCCTTTATTTCGACTTAAAGGGCTCTTAAAATCGATTTCCTTACTCCACCCCTGACAAGTGGATTAGCGCTTAAATCGGCCTTGTCGGGTCGAATTTGGGGTACTGTGGACACAATTCGACGGTATTGGCCTCCGGGAGCTATCCCAGAGTGCTCCATTGTGACTGCTCTGGAAAGCACTCTCAACTCAGATGCACGATTGTTTGCCGTTGCTCTGACGCAGGGAGGGGCGACTGACGACATGGCTTACAGGGTTGGCTTACAGGGAGTTAAAATCAACAAAGGGGTGGCTTTACATCAAGGAGTATTTCAGGCGGGACTTCACGGAGGGTTCCAATAAGAAATGGTGCATCTAAGTTATTGTTCTTATTGGAACAAGGAGGTTAGTCTGGCCTCTGATTGATACATGGCTAGATTTACCTTGCTGCACCTTCTCTGTGAGTGACTGCAGTGTGACCTAGAGGAATGAGTCCCCTAGACGGGGGGTGGGGGTTTGCAAATGAGTACAAAACAAATCTGGTCTATTTCTTGTTTTGATCTACTCCATCTATCTTTTACATCTTTGGCTGGCAGCAGACAGTGCAGAAGGACTGCAAGCCATCCACATCTCATGGCTGCTCGGCAGAAGATGGTACAATAGGACTGCTAGCCATCCACATCTCATGGCTGCCCGGCAGGAGATGATGCAATAGGACTGCTAGCCATCCATATCACCTGCCTGCTCACCATAAGATGGTTCAATAGGACTGACTGCAGGACTAAAGAGAATGACCTGGTCAAGTCACTCCAAATTTAGTCCCTGCGCCCATGTCTGCCCAGGCGCTCCTGATCGACATCACAGAGGCGACCAAGAGCACCTCGGACATGATGATGAAGGCTACCAGTCCTATTGCACCGTCTGCTGCCACAAGGCAATGGGTTGCTGCTGCTGTGTAGCAATGCAGTACCACGTCTGCCAGCACCCAGGAGACATACGGTGACGGTTACCTGAGTGGGCTCCATGCTTGCCGTGGTATGGCGTCTGCACAGGTAACTCAGGAAAAAAGGTGCGAAACGATTGTCTGCCCTTGCTTTCATGGAGGGAGGGAGGGAACGGGGGCCTGACGATATGTACCCAGAACCACCCGCGACAATGTTTTTTACCCCATCAGGCATTGGGATCTCAACCCAGAATTCCAATGGGCAGAGGAGACTGCGGGAACTGTGGGATAGCTACCCACAGTGCAACGCTCCGGAAGTCGACGCTTGCCTCGGTACGGTGGAAGCACTCTGCCGAGTTAATGCACTTAATGCACTTAGAGCATTTTCTGTGGGGACACACACACTCGAATATATAAAACCGATTTCTAGAAAACCGACTTCTATAAATTCAACCTAATTTCGTAGTGTAAACATACCCTCAGACTGTCACAGTGAGAGAAGGCCCTTACACAGATTCTTTCTTGTATACCTCTATTACTAGCTAAATGATAAACAGATACCTACATTCTTAGAGTACAGGCCTTTACAGACAGGCCTGAATATCTATATCCGAACAGTGATTTACGTGCTAGCAGCATAGGGGAGAGTGCATCAGGCAATATTAACACAGTAAAGAGAAAAGACCCAACTGTGAAAGGGTCAGCGGGATCAAATTTACAATGTAAGAACAGCTCATAACTAGGGACTGGGAGACCAAAGAACTTTAATAGGAGGGAACTTGGAAAAGCAGTGGAAGATGTGGCAAGATACCAAGCCACAGCTGGCAACAAAAGAGAGACAATATAGGAGATGCCACAAAATAGGGTATTTTACAAGAGCAGATCACCAAGAGGAGTGGAAACACTCCAAGAGGGAATGTAATCATTAGATGACAATTAGTACATACTTCTAGGGACTATATTCTCAGTAGAACAGACAACACCTTGGCAGACAAATATGAATCTCAATGGTCAAAAATTTAAATTGAAAATTGAGACTGGGGAAGCAGTCTCTGCAATTCCAAAAGGAAGACTGTGATTGATCCCGGGATGGAGATCTGCAAAGGCCAAACAAGATTCTTTGTGGGGCTAGTAACGCTGCATTGCATGTTTGTGGCCAGTTCCTTGGGAAACTGGAGAAAAGATGGGAAACTCGTCAACAAATGGTAGATGTAACACAAGAAATGACAGTTCCCCTAGGGGGGTTACCAGCAATACAAGGACTACACCTAGCAGACAAGCTGCAATGCATTAATGGCAGAAAGCAAACTATATAGGAACGCATCTGTCAGGAATCAGAGACTGCAGCTAAGCTAGTCTCTGGGCAACCCATGAGTACAGCTGGCCTGTGGCAGGCTGCCTGATTGGCTGCAGGGGACAGCAGACTGGCTTTTAAGCGGACAGCAGCTCGCTGGCCATGCAATGCTCATGCCCACCACTGTGATTGCTCCTCTGTTGCTTTGTTCCTGCTGCCCCTCCCTTGCCTCAGCCCTGTCCCTGCCTGAGTCCTGACCTTGCTGCTACCCCGCTTGCTCCAGGTGATTCTGACTCTGGTCTCTGGTTCTAGCCTCCAGCTCTGACTCTTGGCTCTGGCTTCAGACTATTGCTTCTGGCTCTGACTGCTAGGCCTGACACCTGCTCCGACCATTAGGCCAGACTGCCCAAGTCCCAATTGCCTGACACACTTTCACTGGGCTAGGAAAGCTGTTATTGCCCAGATAGAAGAACTCAGAGACTGGTGTGCGGGGATGGCAAAATCTGCATTTGTGTGAACCTTACACACCTTAAAACTATGTGTAGAGAAAGACACCTGCTTCCTGCAGTTGACAAGGCATTAGTTCAATTATCAGAGGCCAAAATCTTCTCAAAGTTACATGCCACAGCAGGCTCCTGGCATGTAACTTGCTAAAGAATCTGTACCATTAACTACATTCATCACTCCATTTGGAAGGTAGTGTTTCATTCGTCTTCCACTCAGCACATCTTCAGAATCAGGATATTTCCAAGAGAGAATCTCTCAGATCCTGTCAGATTTGCCTGGCATCCTTTGCCATGCAGATGACGTGCTGGCGTATGGCAGAGAGAAAAATGAACACGATGAGTGACTGCATGCCAACAAGCCAACCTTGCCTTGAAGGAGAAACATGAATTTGGAAAGGAGAAGATAAAATTTGTAGAACACAGAATTAGCAAATAGGGATTTTGG
Organism: Chelonia mydas; assembly: GCF_015237465.2. NCBI lineage: Eukaryota > Metazoa > Chordata > Testudines > Cheloniidae > Chelonia > Chelonia mydas. Next base: position 11,277,004 of record NC_051246.2, on the reverse strand, counting down.
CTGAATTCAGACAAACTGAAGGTATTACTCACCATACCCGAGCCTCAAGAAATTTCTGCTGTAAGAAGATTCCTGGGCATGCATCATAACCATACAGCTAAGGGTAGCCTAAAATTCCTCCTTTACCTGTAAGGGGTTAAGAAGCCCAAATAACCTGGTTGGAACCTCACCAAAAGGACCAATGGGGAAAGAAGATACTTTCAAATCTGGGGGGAAGGCTTTGTTTGTGCTCTTTGTTTATGTATTCTCTCGGAGGCAGAGAGGCACCAGGTCAGGGAAATCCATCTCTTCCAAACAATCCTGAAACGAGTCTCTAATATTACAAAACTAGTAAGGAAAGCCAGGGAAGGCATGAGATTATCTTTTCTTTTAGCTTGTGAATTTTCCCTATGCTGGAGGGAGGTTAATTCCTGTTTTTTTGTAACTTTAAAGTTAGACCTAGAGGGGAATTCCTCTGTGTTTTTAAATCTTTTTATTACCCTGTAAATTTACCTTCCATCCTGATTTTACAGAGGTGATTCTTTTACTTTTGTTTTAAATAAAATTCTTTTCAAGAACCTGATTGATTTTCAGTGTCCTAAAGACCCAGGAGGGTTGATCTGTGCTCACTTTGTAACCAGTTGGTTAAGATATTATTCTCAAGCCTCCCCAGGAAAGAAGAAAAGGCTTTAGAGAAAGATGTTAAAGTGTACATTGACTATGCTCTGGCAGCGATTCCAGCATTGGACAGCTGACTTCAGCAAATTAGAGATGAAACGCTCAAAGAAGAGACTTACCAGAAACGGACTCATTCCTGCCTAAGAGAGTGGGACCAAAGGAGTCAGCTTCCAACAGACGTTCGACCATATTGGCAGGCCTGAAATTACTTTCTCATGGCTGATATCGGCCTTGCTGGAGCCCTAGCCATAACTAACGGTATGAACCAAAGGCTGTGAACCAGAGTAGGCCTGGCCGTGGCAAAATAGCAACACACTAGATATTAGCTAACACCAACTAAGCACATTGCTGACCTGAGAGGAACACTCAGAGTTCTGAAGTAGCTGTGAAAATGCATTCCTAGGGGATGCTACAGGGACGCACAGACCCCTCATAAGATAAGGAGAGAATGAAAGGATAATGGATGGAGATGTTTTGTTTGAGCTAGACACCTACCATAGAGCTTCTTGGGGTCACATGACCTTTGCACCTGGCAAGAGTTCCCTTTTACCCACTGCAAATTCCCAGCATCCAGAGGGGCAGGCTTTCAGAGGCATTTTCAGTGCTGTTTCCCCACCCACCCCAGCACCAGAAAATCTGACTTGCTGCCTTTGGGACCAGGCTTCCCCACACATGGTCTGAGCTGCATGGCCAGTCATCCCTTCTTTGAAAATCCTCCTGCTCCCCGTAGTTTGGGTCCTGATTGCCCAAGGGCCACCTAACCCTCTGGTTACACTGTGTCAGGTGCAGTCGGCTCAGGGGCTCGAGCTAAGAGATCCTGATTCGAATCAGGCTACCGGCCAATTGCTTCCCTGAGAGGGCTCCAGAATCGCCCCTGAGATCTGCCAGTCCTGAAACACAGGAGCAGAGATTGTTCTGGCCTTGTTCCTACTATGCCCCCTGGGCTGAGAAGCCAGGTCTGGTGGTTACACCGCCTATATGCCAGCAGCGCCTTTCTGGAGGGCCACAAAGAACAGATCCCCTTTTACCGAAGTTTCCCATCCTGCCGAGCAAAGGCTGATGGGAGAGTTAAGATGCTTAAAGAAGCTGGTAGGTAGTTGGGTGGGAAGCCTGGTAGCAAGATAGCTTAAACAGGGGAGAGAAACCATTTGTTGTCATTCATGCTCCCAGACAGTCAACGGGGAGGCCTTTCCAGTGTGACGGAACTCATAGACAAAGCACAAGAGGGAATTCCTGAATATTGCAAGGTGTCCTTAGCTGCCGAGGGAGGGCATGTGGCCAAAGGTTTGTTCTAACATGGCATTGGTACAACCATTCCACATCCAGACATTTCCCATGCTCAGCGATTACCCACAGGACACTTGGAAGAGAACTGGCCAGTAGGAAAGAAATAGCTAAGTCAGCTGCACATAGAAGGAATTTGTCTCCTTGCAGCCAGATCCACCAAGTCCAGATCTCCATCGCCTCATGTAAGTGAAGGGGTTGATCTAGGCCATTGTTATGTAATAATAGTTGGTTTGGTAGGTGTGCATGTGAGGACACTTTCACAGCAATGACATGCGGTTTGTATTTTAATCTAACAGCATCTGAATCCTTAACTAATACTGAATATTACACAAATAATACACATGTTACAAAGACTGTGCGCCACACAGTCATTGCACATATGGGGCAAGAATAATTGTGCAAGCTAATGATAATCAAATTATGTTCACACTAATGCATATTGTCAAACTAGATGCTGATACAGATACCTGCATAACTGTTACCCACATAGAAATATACGAATGATCGTTCTTTCATTCCCTTGATATTACAGTAACAGTAAAATATGTGTGATGATTTCAGGCATTTGTGTAGTCTTGATTTGATTAATACTTAGCGCCAATGCATGCATGATTGTTTGTCACTCCCCACTGGGAGAAAGTGACACTAAGTGATAAGCTGTCTGTAGTTTTTATTTTTTTTTCTCCTCCACCTTCTCTCTCCCTTTGGAGCAGGGAACGGGGAGGGATGTGGAGGTCATTTCTTTTATTCTCTGTAAAACCACGGGGGAAGCAGCATCTTACAAACCCAGGTTCACTCAATGGTCCATCCCACTTCACAATAATAACTTCCACAAAAACTCAGAGTGCAGCAATTCTGACTGTATGTTGATGGCAGATGCCTCTCTCCTCAGCAACTCACATGTACTCACAGGAAGGCTTATCCTCACTGCGCTACTAATTGAATCGTGTGCACCTGTCTTTCGTTCACACAGATGAAAGAAGCAATGGAGAAAGAGAAGAAAAAAATGAGAGAAGAGGAGATGGAAAGGATGAAAAAGGTGAGTGTGCAATCCCATAAACCGGGGTTAACAAGAGACTAGTGTGACAGACTGGGAGCTGAAATAGTTCTCAGCACTGGAACTCTCTGATTCACCTTTCCCCATGAAATGACAATTTATATTCCTTGATCGCGGGGAAATCCAGGCAGTGCACAATTTCCAGACAATTCCCCTGGGTTTCTTTGCAGTGTAACCCTAACCATGAAAGGACAGAAATGAGAGCTCAGGCTCTCCCGTGCCATTTTAATGCTATCCTTGAGCAAAGCAGTAAACAAACAACCTTTCCTTTGCCTAACAACCAGGATTGTCTCACCAGGACAAACCGGATCCTGTGCGTGACCTCAAACGGGAGGAACCTTCCCCTCCCAGGAACTGTAGTTGTGCTGACTCTGGCCTCCTTTATGGCCGTTCCCGGGGCCAGCTGGGGTCAGTCACTGTGCAGAGAAAGTGCTTTGAGGCGGGCTGTGCACGCTCACATGGGCGGGGGAGGGGAAATGAGGCCTTGGGCAATGCAGAGCATTGGGACCTTAGCTGGCTGACAGCCACGAGAGCCCCACTCACAGAAGTGAACTCTGAGTCAAGTCAAATGAAGAGTCTGCTGCCCTTGAGCCCCTCAGTTCCTTCTCTGCCATGGTTAGCTGTGACAGCAGGATGTACAGTGCCAGGCTTAGTCTCACACCAAGCCTGTTGTAGAGTATCCTTGTACAAAGTCTGTTGGTCAGAAGATTGGCTAGTTTATTATTGTAGATTTCATTCATTTTTCTGCACTGTAGCATAGTTCTCTTGCTGGACCAGCTTCACCTCTGTACTAGGCACAAAGCCGTCCCCAGGGCCGCAAGAAGTGTTCCTCGTGCCTTCCATGTTCCTGAAATCTGATGCACACTCACTCTGTCTGCCGTCTCTTGGCAAAGGCCGCTTGCCCAGGCAGCACTCGATCCTGCACAGCCTGGGCCTGGAAAGACAGGCAGAGCTGGCGTCAAGCCTTTCCCTTGAAGAAGGCTTTGAAAGCCAAACCCTTGCATCTGTCCGTAGCAAGAGGTCTGGGATCCGTGCAGGGCTGTAAATCAATTCTTCTGGCACCTGAGTCCTCCCGTGGAAGGAAAGTGAAAGGACAGGAGCCTGGACTGGCTCTACTTCCACTGCCTGGACAGGAGCCTGGACTGGCCACGGCACAGAGGACGTCAAACACACTCTTGGTGAGTGTGGGGCTGAGGTGCCTGTGGAGCGGGACAGTTGGGCTCCTCCCCATCCCAGGAGACTGTGAAAATGAGCCTGGATCGGGGGCTGGGTGGAAGGAATGGGAACAAAAACTGCACATAAATGGACTAGAACAACACACCATCAGGTGGGCTTTGAACCCATTCCTGCCTGAGATCAAAGGCCACAGGGTACATCTTCTAATGGACAGCACAGCAGTGACGTACTACGCGAGCAAGCCGAGTGGAGCAGGTTTTGCAGAGAAGTGTGTCCTGGACCTAAATTGTCTAAAGCAGGTGAAAGGAAACCATTGTCCTGCTCAGCCAGTTATATAAAATTCTGTAGGAAATCAGGAAAAATTGGAGACAGACAGACTGGTACAAAGTGGATGTTGTGACCCGTGGTGCCCAGTAAAGCCCACACTGAAATGCCAAGGCCAGGGCAGGCTGCAAAAGGAGAGCAGATTCTCTCGGACCTGTTAGTGAACACTGCAGTTAGATTCACCAACCAGTTCCAAATTGTGCTCCTGATCCCCCACACTGGCTATCAAGAAGCAAAAAGAAATCACACGGCCCCCTTTATTGCATTCCAGTTCTGGCTCCCTATCAGCACCCAGGTCCAGTAAAGTGAGGAGTTATATATAAATCTGTTCACTATATAAAATGTTCTTCTGATCCCCAAAGGGCCAGCCACATTACCAGATTAATATTAGTTTGGATGTTATCCAAAATACCATGCTGCCAGCCAGTCCTTTTGTATCTAAAGCTAAAGGTTTATTCTAAAAGAAAAGAAAGAACACGAAGAAAGTTGTTAAATGGTCAAAGCTGTCAGCTACATACGTAAGACTTCAAAGTCCATATGTCAGGTTCTTAGCAGTGTTGGTGAGTTTTCTGGCTTGAGAGTGCCTCTGGAACACATCCAAAGCTTGGGTGGGTCATTCAGTCCTTTGTTCAGAGCTTCAGTTTGTAGAGAAGTTACTTTAGAGGTAAGAAGCAGAATTGAAGACAAAATGGAGAAGATGTAGCTGCCTTTTATATTCTGTTTGCCATGGGGCCTGTACTTCCAAACACAAGCTCCCAGCACATGGCCTGGAAAAGCCTTAGAGTTCTCTGACCGTAGGTATGCCCCTACATGCCACCTTGCTGATACGTAAGGTGTAGCCCCTGGCTTCTTTCAATGTGTCCATTGTAGAGCTGATGGGCCTTGATGGGCCATCCATCGAATAGGCTAGATAGTGCTGAAGCCAGTCTGTCTGGGGGTGTCACCCAGAAACACAGCACAAGTTTGACATACAGATAGATCACACATATTCATAATTCACGATACAAAGACACTGCAATTCTGTGATAGATCCCGAGATGGAGATCTGCAAAGGCCAAACAAGAATCTTTGTGGGGCTAGTAACGCATGTTTATGGCCAGTTCCTTGGGAAACTGGAGAAAAGATGGGAAACTCTTCAACAAATGATATGTGTTATACAGGAACTCACAGCTCCCCTATGAGGGTTGCCAGCAATACAAGGACTACACGTTGTAGAAGCCACAATGCGTTAATGGCAGAAAGCAATTATATAGGAACTGCGTCTGTCAGGACTCAGAGACTAGTCTCCGGGCAACCCACGAGTACAGCTGGCCTGTAGCAGGCTGCCTGATTGGCTGCAGGGGACAGCAGACTGGCTCTTAAGCTGGCAGCAGCTCGCTGGCCACGCAATGCTCATGCCCACCACTGTGACTGCTCCTCTGTTACTTTGTTCCTGCTGCCCCTGCCTTGCCTCAGCCCTGTCCCTGCCTGAGTCCTGACCTTGCTGCTACCCCACTTGCTCCAGGTGATTCTGACTCTGGTCTCTGGTTCTAGCCTCCAGCTCTGACTCTTGGCTCTGGTACCCAGATCCTAACCTCCAGCTTGGCTCTGGCTTCACACTTGCTTCTGGCTCTGACTGCTAGGCCTGACACCTGGTCTGACCACAAGGCCAGACTGCCCAAGTCCCGTTTGCCTGACACACCTTCACTGGTCTAGGAAAGCTGTCAGGGGAGTACAAAATAAAACTGGTGCCATCAGCCCCACACCCCATCTATGCCCTTCCTAAGCCAAATCCAAAGAAGAATTATAGAAAATGAAAGAGAGGAAGGTTATTTCCCAGACTGAAGAACCCACAGACTGGTGTGTGGAGAAGGCAAAATCTGCATCAAGGTGTGAGCCTTACACCCCTTCATAAAAGCATGTGTAGAGAAAGACACCTGCTTCCTGAAGTTGACCAGGCATTAGCTCAATTATCAGAGGCCAAAATCTTCTCAAAGTTACATGCCACAGCAGGCTTTTGTCAAATACCCTTAAGAAAGATTCTGTACCATTAAGTACATTCATCACCCCATTTGGAAGGTACTCTTTCACTCGTCTTTCACTCAGCACATCTTCCACACTAGGGTATTTCCAAAAGAGAATCTCTCAGATCCTGTCAGGTTTGCCTAGCATCCTTTGCTGTCCAGATGATGTGCTGACATATGGCAGAAAGAAAAATGAACCCGATGAGCGACTAAATGCAGTTATGATGTGCTTCTAACAAGCCGGCCTCACCATGAAGGAAAAATATTAATTTGGAAAGGAGGAGATAAAATTTGTAGAACACAGAATTAGCAAACAGGGATTTTGGCTGGATTTGGACAAACTGAAGGCATTGCTCACCTTACCCGAACCTCAAGAAATTTCTGCTGTAAAAAGATTCCTGGGCCTGACAAATCATTTTGGGAAATTCTTACCAACTTGAGTTTATCTAACAAAACGCTTCAGAGCTTTCCTTAATGGTCGCAATATGTGGATGCGGAGGAGCACACGGCAAACTGCATTTAAAAGAAATCATGACATCTCTAACTGTTTGGGCACATTACTCAGTAAACTCTCCAACCCCAGTAGCAGCTGCTTTGTCGTTGTATGGTTTAGGAGCAGTGCTTTCACCAAAGCATCCAGAAGGAGACAGAGACCTGCTGCATTCATATCAAGCAGCCTCACAGAAACCAAGCAGTGAAACGGGCATGAAAATGGCTTAGTGCATATCTCTTCACCTTGGATTTGAACATAGAAACAGACTATATGTCCATAGTGGCATAATCAGTGGCATAATCAGACCACTGCCTGACCTTCCACCTAAGATTCAAAGATTTTGACTATGGATGATGTGATGTTCTTCCAATATAGTTCTTTTACCATGGGAAGCATGTGTGAGCAGTCAGAATGAGCTCTCCCCTGAGATCTTGTGTTGAGCAGCGGAAAAGGACTTCAGGGGCTGATCCCGTTTGCATGGGCACACCCACCCTGCCTAGGTGCTCAGCATGATGTGATTGCTGGCCTAAATGGTCACTTTTGGCTGGTGTGGGATCCCCAGTCTCTTTGTTATTGGGGCAGGGGTAATGAAGGGTCATCATATTGGTTGTATGAATGATTGACTACAGAACTGTATGTGACATTTTCCAATTGAGGTACTCACCCTCAACTCAACAGCACTCATTAGGCATGGGACATGGGTTCCAAAGCCCAGTGAGTTCAGAGAGTGGGGACAGGTACTTGTTTGGGGCCCTGTCTCTCAGATGCTGACCAGTTTGTTCCCCACTGTGTAATAGAAAATCTAATTCAGACTTAATTGGGAGTCTTGTTACATGCTGCGGTGTGGCAACCACTGACACTTACATCTAAGTATTAGACCTGCTTTGTGACAGTATCTCTGATGCAAGAGACTTCCTACTGTGCTTGAACAGTGAGGTTCCCTCCTATCAGCTGAAATCACTGAGAGCTGTGATAAAGGGGGGGCCTGGAAGACATCTGGGTGTGGTCAGCAAGGAGGCTGGCAGGGAGATCTGTCAACCAGGCATTGGTGCAGCGAGTGAGTGCCCAGGCAGTGGAGTGTATAAGGCAGGGGTCTCAAACTCCTGCCCTGTGGGCATCTGTGCCCGCGGACCTACCCAATGCGGCCCATGGGGCTCCAGCAGTTTTGGGGCCGGGTCTCTTCCTTGGCCCCACCTGCCACCCCTGGGCGCTCCCCCCTCGGGGCCCCAGCAGTGCAGCGGATCTGAGCGGCATCTGCCTGCTCACTCCAGTGGCTGCTGGCCCCTCCCTGCGGCCCAAGGGCGGGGCTGTGCCTCCGCGCTGCCCCTGCCCTGAGCAGCCCTGTGGCCAATGGGACTCTGCGGGGGCAGTGCCTGGGGTCAGAAGCATGCGGAGACCCCCCAACATACCACACCTTGGAGCCCCAGGTAAGCGCCTCACCCCCGACCCCCTCCCAGAGTCTGCACCGCCACCCCCGCCCCACATACCCCCTCCTGCCCCCAAACTCCCTCCCAGAGCCTGCACCGCCTTCCCACACACCCCTCCTGCCCCCAACTCCCTCCCAGAGCGTGCATCCCATTCCCACACCCCCAGCCCCTAAATTCCCTCCCACAGCCTGCACCCCCTCCCCACACACACCTCAGCCCCCAAACTCCATCCCAGAGCCTGCACCCCAATCTCCTATCCCAGACCTCTTCCCCCACCCAAACTCCCTCCCAGAGCCTTAGGCAGGTGGGAGGCGGAGTTTTGGGGGGGGGGAGTTTTTGGAGGGTGGGTTCTGGGCGGCATGAGTGACATTATTGGCCCACTGGGAGGACTTTAGAATTAGCACTGGCCCTAAGGTAAATTGAGTTTGAGACCCCTGGTGTAAGGTGTCTCCTTATTCTCCACCCCTTCCGTCCAGGCTGGCAGGAGAACTCTGTGTATGCACTTCTGAACTCTGTGTATACATGGTCCACAGGACAGCAGTTGTGAGTGAGGTGAGGGGAGAGGACGGGCACATTAATGGGACTTTTGGGTTGCTGGACTTCTTTGCTCATGATGTATGTTTATGCATCCTGTTGGTGCTGTTTCCCCAAGCTAATGCCGCATTGTTTCCCTCCTTTATTAAAAGATTTTTTGCTACACTCAGCCTCTGTGCTTGCAAGAGGCGAAGTTTTTCCTCTTAGAGGCACCCAGGGTGGGTGGTGTGTAATTGTCCCAGGTCCCTGGGTGGGGGCTTGAGCCTGTTTTGCGTTGTGTTATTGAGAAGGAACCCCTAGATACTGAATCCGGCCCTTGTTGCTGCCAACTCTGATGGGCAGAAGGGTTACACATGCATAGCAGCAGAAACTCTTTCTAGAGCTCTGATTAAGACACCACCAATGAAAGAAGAAAAGGCTTTAGAGAAAGATGTTAAAGTGTACGTTAAGGGCATGTCTTCACTATGGGCTGTATCGACAGGGTAGCGATCGATCCAGCAGAGGTCTAGGGCTCAAGCCCTGTTGCTTTGCAGTGTAGGTGCAGTCCTGCTGGACTCGTGCTCTGGGAGGCTGACCAAAGTATCCCGCAAACCAACTTTCTTTCTCCTCTGTCCAATCAAGTTTGGTGAACAGTCCAGTTTTCCCAGGCTGCGCCTCCAACAAAAGGGGAACGGGCAGCTGCAGCTGGGGAGGGGGCTAGGAAGTCTGGGATACGGGCGGTTGCACTCAGGCCTGCATAATGCAGTGTATATGCTGGAGCCCCAGGCTGGAATCCATGGTTCAACCAGTCCTAAGCTGGGGTTACAAATTAGTGTAGACGCTCCAGCCGAGTCATTGAGTTACCTGGTCAGTTTAGGGCATCCCACCTATACCCTACCTAGGGCTTAAGGTGTGACCCAGTCAATTAAGGCACCCTCATCCTTTCCCTACTGTTGGTTCGGGGTGTAAGAGCCATAAGTGCAAAAGAACGGCCATACTGGGTCAGGCCAAAGGTCCGTGTAGCCCACTACCCTGTCCTCCGACAGCAGCCAATGCCAAGTGCCCCAGAGGGAATGAACAGAACAGGCAATCATCAAGTGATCCATCGCCTGCCGTTCATTCCCAGCTTCTGGCAACCCAATCCTTACCGATGGGGCTCAGGAAGAAACCTGGTCAATTTAAGTACCCGCCATTTCCCTCCGGGCTCAAGGCTCTAAGGGTCTACAGAACCTTTCCCAAGTGAAAGAGCCTTACGCAGCTGTGCTCTAAACATTTATTTATTAGCAACATACACAGAATACATATATCGAGAAAATCTTGAATGCTGAACACTCCCAATATACAGGCAGATTTCACCCAATGGCCAGTCAGGATCCACTCGTCGGGGCGTTCCGGGCATCCGTACATGTCACGATCATGCAGGGGGTATGGTGTTTTGCAGCTTGATGTTCTGCACTCCAGAGCTGATTCCCAAAGAACATTGTTTTTCATTTACGTTATATAAGTAAAATTAGCTCCCTCCTTCAAATTTACTAAACCTGTCACAATATCCCACGCGCCTAAATAACAGAAATGTTAACCAATTACACCCTGGCACCAATGCGTCCTTCCTGGCCAAGTTTTTTACATTTTATCTGTCATGCCCAAATGGTAAATTAGTTGTGACCTTCTCTGTTTGTGCAGATGGTCAGCATAAAAACACTGCTCAGAGCTTATTTTACCATTTGTTGAGTCTCCTTCTGTATCCTCCCTAATTTCCCAGACCCTGGGTGTCTGAAATGTACAAGCTGGTGGTTATAATTCTGGTGAGAGACCTTCCCTTGATCAGCACCAGAACTTTCTTTTTTAAGTGGTGAGATCCCTAAGTTTCACCCCAGGTTGGTTTAATTTGAGGGGGTTGATCAAGTCTCAGGGCAACAATTGCTCCCCCACAACAAGATTTAACCCAGCACAGAACAATTCCCTCCCCCCACCAAAAAGAGAGCTGAGAGTCCCATCCAAACCACCTGCCTCCTGGAGACAGATAAAATCCCCCAAATACCACCAGACCCACGAGAGCTGGCATCGGTGACGCGCTATCCTTGGCTACAGGAAAGTGCAGCAAGCGCAAAGTGCAGATCGGGGCGGGGAACGGAGCCCAGGCTGGGCTGCCGTGAAGGACAAACTGGAGACCAGTGGCACCAAAAGCCCCAAGCGGCTGCCACACGGGCTAACAGCACTAGGTGGAGACAGGGCCCCATAAATTGTTGCTCACCCTGGCCTTGTCCTCCCTGCACAGATGGAAATCAACCTCCACAACCAGAGAGTCATGGACAGCGCCCGCAGAGACCATGCAGTCTTTCTGAAGGAGAAGGTGAGTCCAGGGTGGGGAGATGCCCCCGGCCAAGGGACCCCTAGGAACCATCCCAGGCAGCCCCACAGGCAGTGGGCTTTGGGGCAGGAGCGGGGAGCTCATATCTCCGGCTCCCAGGGTGGCTGCAGAGTCTCAGTCACAGGGGTTAGTGGGAGTTGCTGGGCTGTAGCCAGAGAGTCCATTGGAGAGACAGGGTTGCAAACCCACCCCTTCTAACAGCCCCTCTCCTCTCTCCGTCCTCTCCCCCTCAATGCAGGATGCCCTGTCCCAGCGAATGATCCACTGTCTGAAGGTGACACCGAGCGCAATGGCAAAGCAGTTGGTGAAGCAGCGCAGGTCATTGCTGGGGCAGTGGCAGAGAGAGATGAAGGGGCAGGAGAAGGAGACCCTACACACGGCGCTACAGGAAGAGCTGACTCGGGAGGACGAGACCTTCCTGGAGACCTACAGAAGGCGCTATGAGAATCACACCATCAACCAGACAGTCATGGAGAGAGCCCGCCAAGAGCACACTGAGTTTCTGAAGGAGAAGGTGAGTTGGGGGTTCCCCCCAGCCAGGAGAACCCCAGGGATCCATGCCAGCCAATCCCGTGGGCAGGACTGCAGAAGGGGGTGGGGAGCAGACTGGGCAGCTGCCCCAGGGCCCAGCGATCTAAAAGGGTCGTAGCTCCTTGAAATAAAAACCGGATCCCGGGTGGCGCAGGCCAGGCAGCGCTGAAGGATCTGGCTTGGGGAGGCTAGCCCCCCAGCCCCTCCCCTTCTGCCGAAGGCCCCACAGCTTTTGGGGGCCACAGTCCCCCCTCACCTTACCAGGGCCCAGTCAATTCTGTCGGCAGCCCTGCCTGTGTGCTCTGGGCTTTGGGGCAGGAGATGGGAGTTCATATCTCCGGCTCCCAGGGTGGCTGCAGAGATGGGAGACTCCAACCCAGGCACAATGGGGGTCCCAATCTCAGTCACAGGGGTTAGTGGGAGTTGCTGGGCTGTAGCCAGAGGGTCCATTGGGGAGACGGGGTTGCAAACCTGCCCCTTCTAACAGACTTGGGCCCCTTTCTTCTCCCCCCGTCTCCCCTCAATGCAGGATGCCCTGTCCCAGCGAATGATCCACTGTCTGATGGTGACACCGAGCGCAATGGCGGAGCAGTTGGCGGGGCAGCGCAGGTCGTTGCTGGGGTGGTGCCGGAAAGAGATGAAGGGGCAGAAGAAGGAGACCCGACTGACGGCGCTAGAGGAAGAGCTGAATCAGAAGGGCGAGACCTTCCTGGAGACCTACAAAAGGCGCTATGACAGTCACACCATCAACCAGAGAGTCATGGAGAGAGCCCGCCGAGACCATGCTGACTTTCTGAGGGAGAAGGTGTGTGTGGCGGGGGTGCCCCCAGCCAGGACAATCCCATGGGCAGGGCCACTGACGGGGGTGGAGGGGAGGAGGGGAATAAGGGCAGCAGCTGCCCCAGGGGCTGGTAATCTGCAAGGGCCGGGGCTCCCGGCTGCTGCTACATGCATCTGCTGCAGCAGCCAGAGCCTCGGGCCCTTTAAATCACAGCTGGATCCCGGGTGGCGCGGGCCGGGCAGCGCTGAAGGTTCTGGCTTGGGGAGGCGAGTCCCCAGCCCCTCCCCTTCTGCTTGAGGCCCCGCCCATTCTGAGCACCAGAGTCCCCCCAACCTTGCCCAGGGGCCTGGCAATTCTGTCAGCAGCCCTGACTGTGGGCTCTGGGCTTTGAGGCAGGAGAGGGGAGTTCATATCTCCGGCTCCCAGAGTGGCTGCAGAGATGGGAGACTCCAACCCAGGCAGAAATGGGGGACCCGATCTCAGTCACAGGGGTTAGTGGGAGTTGCTTTGCTGTAGCCAGAGGGTCCATTGGTGAGACGGGGTTGAAAACCTGCCCCTTCTAACAGCCCCTCTCCTCTCCCCCGCCTCTCCCCTCAATGCAGGATGCCCTGTCCCAGCGAATGATCGATTGTCTGAAGGTGACACCGGGCGCAATGGAGGAGCAGTTGGTGGAGCAGCGCAGGTCGTTGCTGTGTCAGTGCCGGAAAGACATGATGGAGCTGGAGAAGGAGACCCGACTGACGGCGCTAGAGGAAGAGCTGACTCAGGAGGACGAGACCTTCTTGGAAACCTACGGAAGGCGCTATGAGAGTCACACCATCAACCAGAGAGTCATGGAGGGAGCCCGCCAAGAGCACGCAGACTTTCTGAAGGAGAAGGTGAGTTGGGGGTTCCCCCCAGCCAGGACAACCCCAGGGATCCATGCCAGCCAACCCCCTGGGAAGGGCCACTGACGCGGGGCGGGGGGCAGGGAGGCGAGAGAGCAAACGGGGCAGCTGTCTCGGGGACCGGTCATGTAAAAGTGCCGGGGCTCCTGGTTGCTCCTACTTCCGTCCACTGCATCTGCTGCAGCAGCCAGAGCCTCGGGCCCTTTAAATCACAGCGAGATCTTGGGTGGCGCGGGCCAGGTAGCGCTGAAGTATCTGGCTTGGGGAGGCTAGCCCCCAACCTTGCCCCTTCTGACCGGATCCCCACAGCTTCTGGGGGCCAGAGTCCCCCCCAACCTTGACCAGGGCCCGGTCAATTCCATCGGCAGCCCTGCCTGTGGGCCCTGGTTTTTGGGGCAGGAGATGGGACTTCATATCTCCGGCTCCCAGAGTGGCTGCAGAGATGGGACACTCCAACCCGGGCAAAATGGGGGTCCCGATCTCAGTCACAGGGGTTAGTGGGAGTTGCTGTGCTGTAGCCAGAGGCTCGATTGGGGAGACGGGGTTACAAACCCACCTCTTCTAACAGCCTTGCGCACATTTCCTCTCCCCCTCAATGCAGGATGGCCTGTCCCAGCGTATGATCGACTGTCTGATGGTGACACCAAGCGCAATGGCGGAGCAGTTGGCGGGGCAGCGCACGACGTTGCTGGAGCGGTGCCAGAAAGAGATGATGGAGCTGGAGAAGGAGACCCTACTGATGGCGCTAGAGAAAGAGCTGGCTCAGGAGGCCAAGACATTCCTGGAGACCTACAGATGGCTCTATCAGAGTCACACCACCAACCAGGCAGTCATGGGGAGAGCCCGCCAAGAGCACGCTGACTTTCTGAAGCAGAAGGTGCGTTGGGGGGGTGGCCCCAGCCAGGAGAACCCCAGGGATCCATGCTCGCCAACCCCGTGGGCAGGGCCACTGACGGGGGGTGGAGGGGAGAAGGGGAATAAAGGCGGCAGCTGCCCTAGGGCCCGGCGATCTGAAAGGGGCAGGGCTCCCGGCTCCTGCTACATGCGTCCACTGCATCACCCAGAGCCCCGGGCCCTTTAAATCACAGACAGATCCCGGGTGGCGCAGGCCGGGCAGCGCTGAAGGATCTGGCTAGGGGAGGCTAGCCCCCAACCCCGCCCCTTCTGCTCAAGGCCCCGCCCCTTCTGGGGGCCAGAGTCCCCACGACCTTGCCCAGGGGCCAAGCAATTCCGTCGGCAGCCCTGCCTGTGGGCTCTGGGCTTTGGGGCAGGAGATGGGCGTTCATATCTCCGGCTCCCAGGGTGGCTGCAGAGCTGGGAGACTCCAACCCAGGCACAATGGGGGTCCAGATCTCAGTCACAGGGGTTAGTGGGAGTTGCTGGGCTGTAGCCAGAGGGTCCATTGGAGAGACGGGGTTGCAAACCTGCCCCTTCTAACAGATCTTGGGCCCCTTTTCTCTCTCCGTCCTCTCCCCTCAATGCAGGATGGCCTGTCCCAGCGTATGATCGACTGTCTGACAGTGACACTGAGCGAAATGAAGGAGCAGTTGGTGGGTCAGCGCATGACGTTGCTGTGGCGGTGCCGGAAAGAGATGAAGGAGCAGGAGAAGGAGACCCTACTGACAATGCTAGAGGAAGAGCTGACTCGGGAGGACGAGACCTTCCTGGAGACCTACGGAAGGTGCTATGAGAGTCACACCATCAACCAGAGAGTCATGGAGAGAGCCCGCCAAGACCACACTGACATTCTGAAGCAGAAGGTGAGTTGGGGGGGTGCCCCCAGCCAGGAGAACCCCAGGGATTCATGCTAGCCAACCCCGTGGGCAGGGCCACTGATGGGGGGTGGAGGGAAGGAGGGGAATAGAGGCAGCAGCTGCCCACGGCCCGGTGATCTGAAACGGACGGGGCTCCCGGCTACTGCTACATGCATCCACTGGAGCAGCCGGAGCCCCGGGCTCTTTAAATCACAGCCAGGTCCCGGGTGGTATGGGCCAGGCAGCACTGAAGGATCTGGCTAAGGGAGGCTACCCTCAACCCGACCCCTTCTGCTCGAGGCCCCACCCCTTCTGGGTGCCAGAGTCCCCCCGACGTTGCCCAGGGGCCAGGCAATGTTGTCAGCAACCCTGCCTGTGGGCTCTGGGCTTTGGGGCAGGAGATGGGAGCTCATATCTCTGGCTCCCAGAGTGGCTGCAGAGCTGGGAGACTCCAACCCAGGCACAATGGGGGTCCCGATCTCAGTCACAGGGGTTAGTGGGAGTTGCTGTGCTGTAGCCAGAGGGTCCATTGGTGAGATGGGGTTGCAAAACCACCTCTTCTAACAGCCTTGGGCCCCTCTCCTCTCTCCGTCCTCTCTCCCTCAATGTAGGATGCCCTGTCCCAGTGTATGATCCACTGTCTGACGGTGACACTGAGCGAAATGAAGGAGCAGTTGGTGGGTCAGCGCATGACGTTGCTGTGGCGGTGCCAGAAAGAGATGAAGGAGCAGGAGAAGGAGACCCTACTGACAATGCTAGAGGAAGAGCTGACTCGGGAGGACGAGACCTTCCTGGAGACCTACAGAAGGCGCCATGAGAGTCACACCATCAACCAGGCAGTCATGGGGAGAGCCCGCCAAGACCACACTGACATTCTGAAGCAGAAGGTGCGTTGGGGGGGTGCCCCCAGCCAGGAGAACCCCAGGGATCCATGCTAGCCAACCCTGTGGGCAGGGCCACTGACGGAGGGCGGGAGGCGGGGGGCAGGGAGGGATCAAACAGGGCAGCTGTCCCAGGGCCCAGTCATCTAAAAGGGCCGGGGCTCCCGGTTACTGCTGCTTCCGTCCACTGCAGCAGCCAGAGCCCCAGGCCCTTTAAATCACAGCCAGATCCCAGGTGGCACCAGCCGGGCAGCGCTGAAGGATCTGGTTTGGGGAGGCTAGTCCCAAGCACCTCCCCTTCTGACCGAGG
Organism: Chelonia mydas; assembly: GCF_015237465.2. Classification (NCBI taxonomy): domain Eukaryota; kingdom Metazoa; phylum Chordata; order Testudines; family Cheloniidae; genus Chelonia; species Chelonia mydas. Next base: position 11,260,552 of record NC_051246.2, on the reverse strand, counting down.
CCCCACGCCTTCTGCGGGCCAGAGTCCCCCCCGACCTTGGCCAGGGCCTGGCAATTCTGTTGGCAGCCTTGCCTGTGGGCTCTGGGCTTTGGGGCAGGAGATGGGAGTTCATATCTCTGGCTCCCAGGGTGGCTGCAGAGATGGGAGACTCCAACCCAGGCACAATGGGGGTCCCGATCTCAGTCACAGGGGTTAGTGGGAGTTGCTGTGCTGTAGCCAGAGGGTCCATTGCGGAGACGGGGTTGCAAACCTGCCCCTTCTAACAGCCTTGGGCCCCTCTCCTCTCCCCCCGTCTCCCCTCAATGCAGGATGGTCCATCCCAGCATATGAATGACTGTCTGATGGTGACACCGAGCGCAATGGCGGAGCAGTTGGCGGGGCAGCGCAGGTCTTTGCTGGAGCAGTGCGAGAAAGAGATGAAGGGTCAGGAGAAGGAGACCCGACTGACGGCGCTAGAGGAAGAGCTGACTCAGAAGGCCGAGACCTTCCTGGAGACCTACACAAGGCGCTATGAGATTCACACCATCAACCAGAGAGTCATGGAGAGAGCCCGCCGAGACCACGCTGACTTTCTGAGGGAGAAGGTGCGTGTGGCGGGGGTGCCTCATGCCAGGAGGATCCCAGGGATACGTGCTAGGCAACCCCCTGGGCAGGGCCATTGATGTGGGGCCGTGGAAGCAAACGGGGCAGCTGCCCCTGGGCCCGGCGATCTAAAAGGGCCGGGGCTCCCGGCTGCTGCTACTTGCATCTGCTGCAGCAGACTGAGCCCCGGGCTCTTTAAATCACAGCCGGATCCCGGTTGGCGCAGGCTGGGCAGCGCTGAAGATTCTGCCTTGGGGAGGCTAGCCCCCAACCTCGCCCCTTCTGCTCGAGGCTCTGCCCCTTCTGGGGGCCAGAGTCCCCGCTGACCTTGCCCAGGGCCCAGGCAATTCCATCAGCAGCCCTGCCTGTGGGCTCTGGGCTTTGGGGCAGGAGATGGGAGTTCATATCTCCGGCTCCCAGGGTGGCTGCAGAGATGGGAGACTCCAGCCCCGGCACAATGGGGGTCCCGATCTCAGTCACAGGGGTTAGTGGGAGTTGCTGGGCTGTAGCCAGAGGGTCCATTGCAGAGACGGGGTTGCAAACCTGCCCCTTCTAACAGCCTTGGGCCCCTCTCCTCTCCCCCCGTCTCCCCTTAATGCAGGATGGTCCATCCCAGCATATGAATGACTGTCTGATGGTGACACCGAGCGCAATGGCGGAGCAGTTGGCGGGGCAGCGCAGGTCTTTGCTGGAGCAGTGCGAGAAAGAGATGAAGGGTCAGGAGAAGGAGACCCTACTGAGGCTGCTAGAGGAAGAGCTGACTCGGAAGGCCGAGACATTCCTGGAGACCTACAGAAGGCACTATCAGACTCAGGCCATCAACCAGAGCTTCATGGAGAGAGCCCAACAAGAGCACGCAGACTTTCTGAAGGAGAAGGTGAGTTGGCGCAGCGGGGCGGGGAGGTGCCCCCACCCTGGAGAACCCCAGGGATCAGTGCTATCCAGATCCGTGGGCAGGACTACAGACGTGGAGGGAGCAAACAGGCTGCTTCCCCAGGGACTGGCGATCTAAAACCCTACTTGCATCCGCTGCAGCAGCCGGAGCCCCGGGCCCTTTAAATCACAGCTGGATCCCGGGTAGTGTGGGCCGGGCAGCACTGAAGGATCTGGCTTCGGAAGGCTGGTCCCCACCCCACCTCTTCTGCCCTAGACTCCGCCCCTTCTGAGTGCCAGAGTCCCCCCCTTACCTTGCCCAGGGGCCCGGCAATTCTGTCGGCAGCCCTGCCTGTGGGCTCTGGGCTTTGGGGCAGGAGATGGGAGTTCACATCTCCGGCTACCAAGGTGACTGCAGAGATGGGAGACTCCAACCCAGGCGCAATGGGGGTCCCGATCTCAGTCACAGGGGTTAGTGGGAGTTGCTGGGCTGTAGCCAGAGGGTCCATTGGTGAGACAGGGTTGCAAACCCGCCCCTTCTAACAGCCTTGGGCCCCTCTCCTCTCTCCATCCTCTCCCCTCAATGCAGGATGCCCTGTCCCAGCGTATGATCGACTGTCTGATGGTGACACCGAGCGCAATGGCGGAGCAGTTGGTGGAGCAGCGCAGGCTGCTGCTGGGGAGGTGCCAGAAAGAGATGAAGGAGCAGGAGAAGGAGACCCGACTGAGGGCACTAGAGGAAGAGCTGACTCGGGATGCCGAGACATTCCTGGAGACCTACAGAAGGCGCTATGAGAGTCACACCATCAACCAGGCAGTCATGGGGAGAGCCCGCCAAGAGCATGCTGACTTTCTGAAGGAGAAGGTGAGTTGGTGGGGGGAGGTGTCCGCAGCCAGGAGAACCCCAGAGAACCATACTAGCCAACCCTGTGGGAAGGGCCACTCATCAGAGGTGGAGGGTAGGGGGAGGGAGAAAACGGGGCAGCTGTCCCAGGGCCCGGTGATCTAAAAGGGATTGCAAACCCACCTCTTCTTACAGCCTTCTGCCTGTCTCCTCTCCCACTCAATGCAGGATGGCCTGTCCCAGCGTATGAACGACTGTCTGAAGGTGACACCGAGCGCAATGGAGGAGCAGTTGGTGGAGCAGCGCAGGTCGTTGCTGGAGCAGTGTGAGAAAGAGATGAAGGGGCAGGAGAAGGAGACCCGACTGACGGCGCTAAAGGAAGAGCTGACTCGGGAGGCCGAGACATTCCTGGAGACCTACGGAAGGCGCTATCAGATTCATATCACCAACCAGACAGTCATGAAGGGAGCCCGACAAAAGCACGCTAACTTTCTGAGGGAGAAGGTGCGTGTGGAGGGGGTGCCCTGGCCATGGGAACCCCTGGGATCCATGGTAGCAAACCCTGTGGGCAGGGCCACTGACGGGGGTGGGGAATAAAGGAGGCAGCTGCCCCAGGGCCCAGCCAGGCAATTCTGTTGGCAGCACTGCCTGTGGGCTCTGGGCTTTGGGGCAGGAGAGGGGAGTTCATTTCTCCGGCTCCCAGGGTGGCTGCAGAGATGGGAGACTCCAACCCAGGCGCAATGAGGGACCCGATCTCAGTCACAGGGGTTAGTGGGAGTTGCTGGGCTGTAGCCAGAGAGTCCATTGGTGAGATGGGGTTGCAAACTTGCCCCTTCTAACAGCCTTGGGCCCCTCTCCTCTCTCCGTCCTCTCCCCCTCAATGCAGGATGCCCTGTCCCAGCATATGAACGACTGTCTGAAGGTGACAGCGAGCGCAATGGCGGAGCAGTTGGTGGGGCAGCGGAGGTCGTTGCTGGGGCAGTGCCAGAAAGAGATGAAGGGGCAGGAGAAGGAGACCCTACTGACAGCGCTAGAGGAAGAGCTGACTCAGGAGGCCGAGACATTCCTGGAGACCTACAGAAGTTGCTTTGAGATTCACACCATCAACCAGACAGTCATGGAGAGAGCCCGCCGAGACCATGCTGACTTTCTTGCAGAGAAGGTGAGTTGTGGGGTTAGGGGTGCCCCCAGCCAGGAGAACCCCAGGGATCCATGCTATCCAACCTAGTGAGCAGGGCTGCCGATGTGGGGGTGGGCGGGGGGCAGGAGCAAACGGGGCAGCTGCCCCAGGGCCTGGCGATCTAAAAGGGCCGAGCCTCCCATCTGCTGCTGCTTGTGTCCGCTGCAGCAGCCAGAGCTCCAGGCCCTTTAAATCACAGCCGGATCCCGGGTGGCGCGGGCCGGGCAGCGCTCAAGGGTTTGGCTTGCGGAGGCGAACACCAAGTCCCTCCCCTTCTGCGCGAGTCCCCACCCCTTCTGGGGGCCAGAGTCCCCGCCAACATTACCTGGGGCCAGGCAATTCTGTCGGCAGCCTTTCCTGTGGGCTCTGGGCTATGGGAAAGGAGATGGGAGTTCATATCTCTGGCTCCCAGGGTGGCTGCAGAGATGGGAGACTCCAACCCAGGCACAGTGGGGGTCCCGATCTCAGTCACAGGGGTTAGTGGGAGTTGCTGGGCTGTTGCCAGAGGATCCACTGGTGAGATGGGGTTGCAACCACGCCCCTTCTAAGAGCCTTGGGCCCCTTTCCTCTCCCCCGCCTCTCCCCTCAATGCAGGATGACCTGTCCCAGCATATGAACGACTGTCTGAAGGTGGATCCAGACGCAATGGCGGAGCAGTTGGTGAAGCAGTGCACGTTGTTGCGGGAGCAGTGCAAGAAAGAGATGAAGGGGCAGGAGAAGGAGACCCGACTGACGGCGCTAGAGGAAGAGCTGACTCAGGAGGCAGAGACATTCCTGGAGACCTACAGAAGGCGCTATGAGAATCACACCATCAACCAGACAGTCATGGAGGGAGCCCGCCGAGACCATGCTGACTTTCTGAGGGAGAAGGTGAGTGTGGCGGGGGTGCCCCGAGCCAGGAGAATCCCAGGGATATGTGCTAGGCAACCCCTGGGCAGGGCCATTGATGTGGGGCAGGGGAATCAAACGGGGCAGCGTCCCAGGGCCTGGCGATCTAAAACGGCCGGGGCTCCCAGCTGCTGCCATTGTATCTGCTGCAGCAGCCAGAGCTCCAGGTCCCTTGAATCACAGCTGGATCCCGGGTGGCGCGGGCCAGGCAGCACTGAAGCGTCTGGTTTGGGGAGGCTCGTCCTCTACCCTGCCCCTTCTGCTCAAGGCTCCGCCCCTTCTGGGGGGAAGAGTCCCCCCAACCTTGCCCAGGGGCCTGGCAATTCTGTCGGCAGCCCTGCCTGTGGGCTCTGGGCTTTGGGGCAGGAGAGGGGAGTTCATATCTCCAGCTCCCAAGGTGGCTGCAGAGATGGGAGACTCCAACCCAGGCACAATGAGGGACCCGATCTCAGTCACAGGGGTTAGTGGGAGTTGCTGGGCTGTTGCCAGAGGATCCATTGGTGAGATGGGGTTGCAAACCCACCTCTTCTAACAGCCTTGGGCCCCTTTCCTCTCCCCTGCCTCTCCCCTCAATGCAGGATGGCCTGTCCCAGCATATGAACGACTGTCTGAAGGTGACACCGAGCGCAATGGCGGAGCAGTTGGCGGGGCAGCGCAGGTCGTTGCTGTGGCAGTGCCAGAAAGAGATGAAGGGGCAGGAGAAGGAGACCCTACTGAGGGCGCTAGAGGAAGAGCTGACTCAGGAGGCCGAGACATTCCTGGAGACCTATGGAAGGCGCTATCAGATTCACACCATCAACCAGAGAGTCCTGGAGAGAGCCCGCCGAGACCACGCTGACTTTCTGAGGGAGAAGGTGCATGTGGCGGGGGTGCCCTGAGCCAGGAGGATCCCAGGGATACGTGCTAGGCAACCCCTGGGCAGGGCCGTTGATGTGGGGCTGTGGAAGCAAACGGGGCAGCTGCCCTTGGGCCCGGCGATCTAGAAGGGCAGGGGCTCCCAGCTGCTGCTACTTGCATCTGCTGCAGCAGACTGAGCCCCGGGCTCTTTAAATCACAGCCGGATCCCGGGTGACGCAGGCCGGGCAGCGCTGAAGGATCTGGCTTTGAGAGGCTAGCCCCCAACCTCACCCCTTCTGCTCGAGGCTCCGCCCCTTCTGGGGGTCAGAGTCCCCCCGACCTTGCCCAGGGGCCAGGCAATTCTGTGGGCAGCCCTGCCTGTGGGCTCTGGGCTTTGGGGCAGGAGAGGGGAGTTCATATCTCCAGCTCCCAGGGTGGCTGCAGAGATGGGAAACTCCAACCCAGGCACAATGGGGGTCCCGATCTCAGTCACAGGGGTTAGTGGGAGTTGCTGGGCTGTACCAGAGGGTCCATTGGGGAGACGGGGTTGCAAACCCACCTCTTCTAACAGCCTTGGGCCCCTTTCCTCTCCCCCCGTCTCCCCTCAATGCAGGATGGCCTGTCCCAGCGTATGATCGACTGTCTGATGGTGACACCGAGCGCAATGGCGGAGCAGTTGGCGGGGCAGCGCAGGTCGTTGCTGTGGCAGTGCCAGAAAGAGATGAAGGAGCTGGAGAAGGAGACCCTACTGGCGGCGCTACAGGAAGAGCTGACTCGGGAGGACGAGACCTTCCTGGAGACCTACACAAGGCGCCATGAGATTCACACCATCAACCAGACAGTCATGGAGGGAGCCCGCCAAGACCACACTGACTTTCTGAGGGAGAAGGTGCATGTGGCGGGGGTGCCCCGAGCCAGGAGGATCCCAGGAATACGTGCTAGGCAACCCCTGGGCAGGGCCGTTGATGTGGGGCCGTGGAAGCAAACGGGGCAGCTGCTCCTGGGCCCGGCGATCTAAAAGGGCCGGGGCTCCCGGCTGCTGCTACTTGCATCTGCTGCAGCAGACTGAGCCCCGGGCTCTTTAAATCACAGCCGGATCCCGGGTGGCGCGGGCTGGGCAGCGCTGAAGATTCTGCCTTGGGGAGGCTAGCCCCCAACCCCGCCCCTTCTGCTCGAGGCCCCGCCCCTTCTGGGGGCCAGAGTCCCCCCCGACCTTGGCCAGGGCCTGGCAATTCTGTGGGCAGCCCTGCCTGTAGGCTCTGGGCTTTGGGGCAGGAGATGGGCGTTCATATCTCCGGCTCCCAGGGTGGCTGCAGAGATGGGAGACTCCAACCCAGGCACAAAGGGGGTCCCGATCTCAGTCACAGGGGATAGTGGGAGTTGCTGGGCTGTAGCCAGAGGGTCCATTGGGGAGACGGGGTTGCAAAACCACCTCTTCTAACAGCCTTGGGCCCCTTTCCTCTCCCCCCGTCTCCCCTCAATGCAGGATGACCTGTCCCAGCGTATGATCGACTGTCTGATGGTGACACCGAGCGCAATGGCGGAGCAGTTGGTGGGGCAGCGCAGGTCATTGCTGGGGCGGTGCCAGAAAGAGATGAAGGGGCAGGAGAAGGAGACCCGACTGGCGGCGCTAAAAGAAGAGCTGACTCATAAGGCTAAGACATTCCTGGAGACCTACGGAAGGCGCTATCAGATTCACACCATCAACCAGAGAGTCACGAAGAGAGCCCGCCGAGACCACACTGACTTTCTGAGGAAGAAGGTGCGTGTGGCGGGGGTGCCGCGAGCCAGGAGAATCCCAGGGATATGTGCTAGGCAACCCCCTGGGCAGGGCCGTTGATGTCGGGCTGTGGAAGCAAACGGGGCAGCTGCCCCAGGGGCCTGCGCCACCTGGGATCTGGCTGTGATTTAAAGAGCCCGGGGCTCCTGGCTGCTGCTACTTGCATCTGCTGCAGCAGCCAGAGCCCCGGGCTCTTTAAATCACAGCCAGATCCCAGGTGGCGCAGGCCGGGCAGTGTTGAACGATCTGGCTTGGGGAGGCTAGCCCCCAACCCCGCCCCTTCTGCTCGAGGCTCCGCCCCTTCTCGGGGCCAGAGTCCCCCCGACCTTGCCCAGGGGCCAGGCAATTCTGTGGGCAGCCCTGCCTGTGGGCTCTGGGCTTTGGGGCAGGAGATGGGAGCTCATATCTCCGGCTCCCAGGGTGGCTGCAGAGATGGGAGACTCCGACCCAGGCACAATGAGGGACCCGATCTCAGTCACAGGGGATAGTGGGAGTTGCTCTGCTGTAGCCAGAGGGTCCATTGGTGAGACGGGGTTGAAAACCGGCTCCTTCTAACAGCCTTGGGCCCCTTTCCTCTCCCTTTCAATGCAGGGTGCCGAGTCCCGGGGTTGGATCTTCTGGCTGCTGGTGTCGTCAAGCGAAATGGCGGAGCAGTTGGCGGGGCAGCGCAGGTCGTTGCTGGAGCGGTGCCGGAGAGAGATGAAGGGGCAGGAGAAGGAGACAATACTGAGGGCGCTAGAGGAAGAGCTGACTCGGGAGGCCGAGACATTACTGGAGACCTACAGAAGGGGCCGTTGGTTTCCCTTTTCCTAAGTGGGGCAGATAGGAGCGAGGGCTGCGTCTGTGGGGTCTGGTATTCCGTTGCCGTGGCCGCAGAGCTCAGAAGCGGCAGTTGGGGTGGGAGTGGGGTGGGCACTATCGCTGGGGTGTATAGGGGCGGGGAGATGGGTGGTGACATCCAGCAGCAGGAACCCATGTGAGCTGCAGCTGCCCACAAAGAAAGGGCTTCGCCGTCGGCACAGTAGTCACACTGTGAGCCCCTGCTAGGTGATTGTGACTAAAATACCTTCCAGGGAGGCCAATCCAGGCACAGAGAATCTGTGTGTCTTTGGGAGTTAGTCCCAAAAGTTATTCTCCTGCACTGTGAAAAATTGATGCTTCATTTCTTATTGGATTCATCTCTCTTTAACTTCCAGCCATTTGTTCCCGCTCTGCCTTCCTCCTGCGCTAAAGGCATGTGACAACTGCAATGCAAAGCGCTTCAAAAACAGGCAGTGGCAGTATCAAGGTTGTCCACACAACCTTAATGCTGCCCCCTTGTGCGTGTGCAGGAGGATACAGTTTTAATCCCATGATCACCTACTGGTGTTCTCCCAAGGAGTCAGTGCTCGGCTGCCTGAGATTGTGTTCTCCTCATTGTGCAGTGCGTGGCCTCCGGCCTGCTTCCCTCAGGAGTACTGACAGCCCAGGACAGAGTCTCCCGGCTCTCCTCTCCAGCACAGCCACTAGCAGCCCTGGTCTGGGGGGCCGTGCTCCGTCACTCCGGGGGGGTGGCCCGTCCGCACCAGGCACTGCGACGGGATGGAGCACAATCAATGCAGCCAGATTCTTCGGAGACCATTCTAACAGTTCTCTGCTGAGCATGTGCAAAATGCAATTTTGAAAGCTTTGTATCTTCGTCAATTTTGGGTGGCTTTTCACAGGCATAGGAAAGAATCTCCCTGACCCAAGCCTGACCCACTATTGCTTGTCAATGAAACAGTTGTCAGATTTTTTTTTACCATGGTTTGATGGATTTGGAGCTGCTCTGTAATAATTTATGATTATTGTCTGCTGGCTGGGCTATTGGGATGTTTTCTGTATGAACATATGGGGTTAGTTTAATGCCTGGCATACAGCTAGGAAGGAAAGGCTCAAGACAGACATCAGTCAACAAGCACGTCAGAGCTAATTCGAGCTGGGTGTACCAGGGGTTTTTCTTGTTCTCTGGCAGTTCTGAAAAATTAGCAGATCAAAGAATTGAAAACATGCCATTTAGGGTCAAATGAAACTTTTTGTTCGACCGGAAATGTAATATTTTTTCAATTTTAAGCAGGTTTTTTTAAAATATGCAATATTTCCTTTAACTTTTCTTTTTAAAATGTGGGAGTAAATTTCAAAATGAAACACCAATTCAAATTGGAAATATTGGAATGTTCCATTTTGAAAATGTCTATGTGGATTCTTTGGAATTTCAGCTGTTCATTTGTTCCCAGAATAAAGTAGTCGGCAAAACTGACACAATTTTTTCAGTGCTTTCTGGTGTCTTTGAATCTGCTTGTGATGGGTCAGGACCTGAGGTGCTTAGACATCACTGAGCCCCCCTTCTCTGCCAGCCTGGATCCCCCTTTCCCTGGTGCTGCGAAGTCAGGCTCTCCAGACTCCTCCAGCAAAGCTCACAGGCAAGGCCACACCTAGCTGCAGAGGTTAGAAATTATATAAACTAGGTTATATTATAAACCAGAAATAAGTTTATTAACTGAATAACTATGAAAAGGTGTATTTTAAGTGGTCAAAGAGGAAGCAAACAGAACAAAAGCAGGTTACTGAGAAAATAATGCAAAGCACGCAATCTAAACTAGATACATTAAAGGAACTAGTTACATGTACGTTCTCGCCCTAATGTGGTTCTAATAATCTTCTTCACAGGCCAGACACTCTTCCAGCCTGGGTCCAGTCCCTTCCCCCCATTCAGTCTTAGTTGTTTCCAGCAGTCAACCTGGATGGGGTAGCCAGGGAGAACTGATGACCTGGATTACCTCACTCCCCACCCTTAAATAGGATTTGTATAAAGTGGGAGTTCTTTGTTTCCTAGTTTGACACACACACAAAGCTTCTTGTGGAAAAGTACAGAATTCAAGATGGGTTCCGATATCTGGTGACATGGTCACATGTCTCTGTAGGGCCCCTATAGCCACTCTTCAGGCTGACCCACATGTTCACAAGATGATTAAGCTCTTTTACAGTTCATGGTCTCTTGCTGATGGGCCATCAGCATCGTCAGGCTTTTTCATTGTTGTACCTGAAGGGCCATTAGTAGGCTCCACCCAGCATGAGCACCTTGGTAATATAAATCTACAGTCCACATTCCTAACTCCAGATACAGAAATGATACATGCATACAAATATGATAATTATATTCAGTAAATCATAACTTTTCCAATGATATGGTACATGAGGCATCTTGCATGTAGCATATCTAAGTTATGACATTTACACCATAAGCATATTTTCATAAAGCATATGAAATGCCACGTCACACATCTCGCTGGAGAATAAATCATGGTGAGGGCGGTGTCATCCTGATTTTGCCACCAGAGCAAAAGGGCAGCAGTTTGTTAAGAGGGGACCCAGCCGTGTTGGTTGGCAATGCAAGGAGCTTGGTTTAGGTGAGAGAACCTACTTTAGCCTGATAAGTTTAGACTCCAGGAAGCACGTTACACTTTTGCTGTTTAGGTGCCACCCTTCTGCCAGCGGCATCAGCGGCAACAAGGGGGATTCTCTACAATTACTTTACTTTTGGCTTTAGCTCCCTTGCTAGCCGCCAGTTGTCTGGGAACCTGTTGTGACACTGCACCCCATATTCATCATAGTGGTATGATTATGAGATGATTATGAGATGATTATTATGCATTTTGTACAAGGTGTGTCATGTGAGGTGTCATTGGAAAAGTTATGATTGCTGAATATGATTATCATATTTGTGTGTATGTATCATTTTTGTATCTGGAGTTATGAATATTGACTATCTATATTTCAAATGTGCTTACTCTGGATAACCCCCACAACTAGCATTTCAGGCACAACAATGAAGAAGCTAGACAGTATTGATGCAAGATCTTACCCTTCCTGTAAATATTTCAGCCAGCCTGTAAGTAATGGCTGCTAGGACTCAGCAAGGGCATGTGACCAGACCCCACAATACTGAACTCCATTTTGGTACCTGTACTTTCCACAAACTGGCCTGGGAACTCAGCTTGGAACAAAGGGTGCCTGCCACATGAAGAGACTATATAAGGTGGGGCGTGACATCATGATTTGTCTTCACTGCCCCCAACAACTCAGCACCTGAAAAAGCTCTGAAAGACAAAGGACTTGGAACAGAGGAGGGGACCC